>NC_056433.1:70448008-70748008 GCF_018296145.1 Oncorhynchus tshawytscha
AAGATAACAGTATATATTGGCTTAAGTAGATGTCCTTCTCTGTTACCATGCAGGAGTAGCTGACTAATGTCTCAGCGAGAGGGCTAATCACTCTCGCTAATTCAAGGGCTCTGGATGACTGGGAGGCATGCTGCTACTTATCTGTGTGATCTGAAAAGCAACCACTCAACAGAGCAGACACACACAGCACAGCTAGAGAGATGACAGGATAAGTAGTGTCTATTAGTAGTTCAGCTCTGTGTCAGTTGGTCCAGCTGTGATAGAGACTGGTCCCAGTGCCGTCAACAGCAGGGTGACAGTTATGACTGACTCCTGCTAAGTTCCTCATAGAGAAGTCACTGAGGGCTGTAGGGCTTCTCGTCATCTCTCTCTCTCTTTCACTCTCCCTCTGTTCATCTGTTCATCTCCTCAAGCTCAGCATTCAGCCTCAGTACTGTTCGGAGCTCTGTTGGTCTGCTCTGTGTGGTGGGTTTACAGAAGAGACAGACAGCAGCACTGCTGTGTCAAAACCAGACTGTCCAGCATTATCTAAGCTCCTCTATTCTCATGTGTGTGCATGTGTGTGTGAGTGAGTGAGTGAGTGAGTGAGTGAGTGAGTGAGTGAGTGAGTGAGTGTGTGTGTGTGTGTGTGTGTGTGTGTGTGTGTGTGTGTGTGTGTGTGTGTGTGTGTGTGTGTGTGTGTGTGTGTGTGTGAGTGTGTGAGTGAGTGAGTGAGTGAGTGAGTGAGTGAGTGAGTGAGTGAGTGAGTGAGTGAGTGAGTGAGTGAGTGAGTGTGGGTGGGTGTGTACATGCGGAATGTGTGTGTCAAGCCCCAACAAGGGTGTTTATTTCCCAAACGACACCTTGTCAGTTTCCTTTGTTTAACTTTCTCATATATAATTCAGGTCTTCATTAATATTGAGAGGTTTGATGGCCTTCAAAATAGTGAGATTCAAAGGCATAATTCATGGGCTGGGGATATCTTTTTGGCAAGCACATCACTTTTTTGTTCAGGCACCTTCTTTAGTGCACACAACACACACACACACACACACACACACACACACACACACACACACACACACACACACATACACACACACACACACACACACACACACAGATACATACTGTCCTTTGAAAGTTTGTTAAGGCCATCTAGAGGGACTAGAATGTTGACAAGCTCATGCACAGTTTTCTCTATGCCTGTATCTCAGTTGTTGAGGTGTCAACTTCAAACCTTTAGTTAGTATATCTCTGCTGCATTAGGATAAAGCACAGTAGGTGTTTAACAGCATGATACCAACACATACTTACTACAAATAATGGTAACTAAAATATATTTCAACGTGGGTTGCTGCTGCAAATGCACCTACAGCATGAGGGCAGGAGGGAAGGTATCCCATGGACTCGTTTCCTGCTCAATCTGCTAGCCAACCCATTGCGTATTGGAATGGCTCCATCAAAGATAGCCAACATAAGTAAAGGCACTTGAGTCATTCTGTTGAATGGGATTTCTCTTAATGTGACTCCATGCAGCCAATGGCAATATCCGCTTTAGGTATAATGCCAGGAGCTGCTTGTGGATTTGACAGATCTAACCCAGTTCTACCTCCGACACCGCCAAAACAACCGCAATGCGGATGTAGACTATAGCGGATCTGATTGACTAGAGCCGTAAGTCTCAGGGCTGAACAGGGCTGAATAGGTTGTGTTCACACACACACACACACACACACACACACACACACACACACACACACACACACACACACACACACACACACACACACACACACAGTGACTCAAGACTAACAAGACTACAATGTTCAAGTGGTGAGTCTTGAGTACACAGCCACTTACAGATGTATCTGCCTCTCAACCAGAATTCAATTACATCCCAGCTTGCCTCTCTACTGTCTGCCAACCTACCAGTGAAGAGGGAACAAACACATGTGTGTGTGTGTGTGTGTGTGTGTGTGTGTGTGTGTGTGTGTGTGTGTGTGTGTATGTGTGTGTGTGTGTGTGAGAGAGAGAGAGAGAGAGAGACACCATGAGTCTGGTAGAGAGAGAGAGAGAGACCAAGCCCAGGGCGATGGTAAACAGAAAGCAATACCCTATACACACCATGTCAGTCTGAACATCATCGAACCCCAGAGGCCCTTTAACCAGACACAGAACGATCATCCATTATCATCACCACCGTTACCCAGACACAGAACCATCATCGATTATCATCACCACCGTTACCCAGACACAGAACCATCATCGATTATCATCACCACCGTTACCCAGACACAGAACCATCATCGATTATCATCACCACCTTTACCCAGACACAGAACCATCATCGATTATCATCACCACCAATTATTTACCCAGACACAGAACCATCATCAATTATCATCACCACCGTTACCCAGACACAGAACAATCATCAATTATCGTCACCACTGTTACCCAGACACAGAACAATCATCAATTATCATCACCACTGTTACCCAGACACAGAACAATCATCAATTATCGTCACCACTGTTACCCAGACACAGAACAATCATCAATTATCGTCACCACTGTTACCCAGACACAGAACCATCATTGATTATCATCACCACCGTTACCCCGACACAGAACCATCATCGATTATCATCACCGTTACCCAGACACAGAACAATCATCAATTATCATCACCACCGTTACCCAAACACAGAACCATCATCGATTATCATCATCACCTTTACCCAGACACAGAACCATCATCAATTATCATCATCACCGTTACCCGACACAGAACCATCATCGATTATCATCACCATTGTTACCCAGACACAGAACCATCATCAATTATCATCATCACCGTTACCCCGACACAGAACCATCATCGATTATCATCACTGTTACCCAGACACAGAACCATCATCAATTATCATCACCACCATTACCCAAACACAGAACCATCATCAATTATCATCACCACTGTTACCCAGACACAGAACCATCATCAATTATCTTCACCACCATTACCCAGACACAGAACAATCATCAATTATCGTCACCACCGTTACCCAGACACAGAACAATCATCAATTATCGTCACCACCATCACCCAGACTCAGAGGTTGCATCTCAAATGGCTCCCTATTCCTTATATAGTGCACTCCATTTGACTAGGGACCATCGGACTCTGTTCAAAAGCAGAGCCCCATATGAAGAAAAGGGTGCAATTTGAGAACACCGCCAGAGACTGGGCTAGTGTTATCAACATTCTCATCATCATTCGCTGAGATATCATCCCCATCCTTCACAAAGTAGCAAAACAAATGGCACTATTAAAAGATAAACAAAGACAAATCGTGGTCATTCTGCCCATTCGTCTGTGTCTAAACCCAAAGGATTCACATTAACTCCAAACACAGCAGACTGATTAAAACCCCATCCATTCTCTCTGCTCAATTATCTTCCATGTTCCCTCCTCCTCCTGTATCTAACCAGAGCCTATGTACTAGGCCTGGGTTCAAGTAGTATTTATTGTTGGGTTTTTTTTCAAAGAAAATTGCACAATGATTGTGCCTGTGTGGAATGTCAGATATGTGAGGAGTACTTTTGGGACAATTCCATTGGTTCCATTGCCCTCAGGCATGCTCAAACAAGGGAAGCTAAAGCGTTTGAAAGAAAATGAATAATTTTTGAAGCCAGGTGATTTGGGGTTCTGTTTATTTATTTATTTTATTTATTTCACCTTTATTTAACCAGGAAGGCCAGTTGAGAACAAGTTCTCATTTACAACTGCAACCTGGCCAAGATAAAGCAAAGCAGTGCGACAAAAACAACAACACAGAGTTACACATAAACAAACGTACAGTCAATAACACAAAAGAAAACAAAAATAGAAAAATCTATGTACAGTGTGTGCAAATGTAGAAGAGTAGGGAGGTAGTCAATAAATAGGCCCGAGAGGCAAAAATAATTACAATTTAGCATTAATACTAGAGTGATACATGTGCAGATGATGATGTGCAAGTAGAGATACTGGGGTGTAAAAGAGCAAGAGGATAAGTAATAATATGGGGATGAAGTAGTTGGGTGTGCTATTTACAGATGGGCTGTGTACAGGTACAGTGATCAGTAAGCTGCTCTGACAGCTGATGCTTAAAGTTAGAGAGGGATATATAAGACTCCAGCTTCAGAGATTTTTGCAATTTGTTCTAGTCATTGGCAGCAGAGAACTGGAAGGAAAGGCGGACAAAGGAAGTGTTGGCTTTGGGGATGACCAGTGGAATATACCTGCTGGAGCGCGTGCTACAGGTGCGTGTTGCCATGGTGACCAGTGAGCTGAGATAAGGCAGAGATTTACCTAGCAAAGGCTTATAGATGACCTGAAGCCAGTGGATTTGGCGACGGATATGTAGTGAGGGCCAGCCAACGAGAGCATACAGGTCGCAGTGGTGGGTGCTATATGGAGCTTTGGTGATAAAATGGTTGGCACTGTGATAGACTACATGCAGTTTGCTGAGTAGAGTGTAGGGGGCTATTTTGTAAATGACATCGCTGAAGTCGAGGATCAGTGGGATAGTCAGTTTTACGATGGTATGAGTGGCGGCATGGGTGAAGGAGACTTTGTTGCGAAATAGGAAGCCAATTCTAGATTTAATTTTGGATTGGAGATGCTTAATATGAGTCTGGAAGGAGAGTTTACAGTCTAACCAGACACCTATGTATTTGTAGTTGTCCACATATTCTAGGTCAGAACCGTCCAGAATAGTGATGCTAGTCGGGCGGGAGGGTGCGGGCAGCAATCGGTTGAAGAGCATGCACTTGGTTTTAATACCATTTAAAAGCAGTTGGAGGCCACGGAAGTAGTGTTGTATGGCGTTGAAGCTCATTTGGAGGTTTGTTAGCACAGTGTCCAAAGAAGGGCCAGATGTATACAGAATGGTGTTGTCTGCGTAGAGGTGGATCAGAGAATCACCAGCAGCAAGAGCGACATCATTGATATGTACAGAGGAAAGAGTCGGCCCGAGAATTGAACCCTGTGGCACCCCCATAGAGACCGCCAGAGGTCCGAACAACAGGCCCTACGATTTGACACACTGATTGTGATTGACAGAGTCGAAAGCCTTGGCATGGTCGATGAAGACGGGTGCACAGTTCTGTCTTTTATCGATGGCAGATATGATATTGTTCAGGACCTTGAGCATGGCTGAGGTGCACCCATGACCAGCTCGGAAACCAGATTACATAGCGGAGAAGGTACGGTGGGATTCGAAATGGTCAGGTTTCTGTTTGTTAACTTGGCTTTCGAAGATTTTAGAAAGGCAGGGTGGGATGGATATAGGTCTATAACAGTTTGGGTCTAGAGTGTCTCCCCCTTTGAAGAGGGGGATGACCGTGGCAGCTTTCCAATCTGTGGGGATCTCAGATGATACAAAAGTGGGGGTGAATAGGCCAGTGATAGCGGTTGCAACAATTTTGGTGGATAATTTTAGAAAGAGAGGGTCCAGATTGTCTAGCCAGGCTGATTTGTAGGGATCCCGGTTGTGCAGTGCTTTCAGAACATCAGCTATCTGGATTTGGGTGAAGGAGAAGCGAGAGGGGGTTGGCAAGTTGCTGCAGCGGGTGCTGAGATGTTGGCCAGGGTAGGGTTTGCCAGGTGGAAAGCATGGCCAGCCGTGGAAATATGCTTATTGAAAGTATTGATTATCGTAGATTTATCGGTGGTGACAGTGTTTCCTATCCTCAGTACATTGGGCAGCTGGGAAGAGGTGCTCTTATTCTCCATGGCTTTTATGTTGTCCCAAAACGTTTTGGAATTAGTGCTACAAGAAGCAAATTTCTGTTTGAAAAAGCTAGCCATAGCTTTCCTAACTGACTGAGTATATTGGTTCCTGACTTCCTCTACTGACGGAATGAAGTCAATATCCTTCCAGGATACCCGGGCCATGTCAATTAGAAAGGCCGGCTCGCTGAAGTGACAGTGATGAGGGGTGGTCATTTGACCGCGGACCCAGTACGCACGCAGGAAATGAGGCAGTGATTGCTGAGATCCTGGTTGAAGACAGCAGAGGTGTATTTAGAGGGCAGGTTGGTCAGGATGATATCTAGGAGGGTGCCCATGGTTATGGATTTAGGGTTGTACCTGGTAGGTTCCTTGATGATTTGCGTGAGATTGAGGGCATCTAGCTTTAGGTCACCTAACAGTACGAACTCTGAAGATAGAGTGTGGGCGATCAATTCACATATGGTGTCCAGGGCACAACTGGGGGCCGAGGGGGGTCTATAACAAGAGGCAACGGTGAGAGACTTGTTTCTGGAAAGGTGGATTTTTAAAAGGAAAATCTCAAATTGTTCGGGCATAGACCTGGATAGTATGACAGAACTCTGCAGGCTATCTCTGCAGTAGATTGCAACTCTGCCCCCTATGGCAGTTCTATCTTGTCAGAACATGTTATAGTTAGGGATGGAAATTTCAGGATTTTTGGTGGCCTTCCTAAGCCAGGATTCAGACATGGCTAGGACATCCGGGTTGGCGGAGTGTGCTAAAATAGTGGGGGGAAAAAACTTAGGGAGGAGGCTTCTAATGTTTACATGCATGAAACCAATGCTCTTACCTTTGCAGAAGTAAACAAATGAGAGCGCCTGGGGAATAGGAGTGGAGCTAGGCACTGCAGGGCCTGGGTTAACCTTTACATCACCAGAGGAACAGAGGAGGAGTAGAATAACAGTACGGCTAAAGGCTATAACAACTGGTATTCTAGTGCGTTCGGAACAGAGAGTAAAAGGAGCAAGGTTCTGGGTGTGGAAGAATAGATTCAAGGCATAATGTACAAACAATGGTATGGTAGGATGTGAATACAGTGGAGGTAATCTAGGCATTGAGTGACGACGAGAAAGGTTTTGTCTCTAGAGACACCATTTAAGCCAGGTGCGGTCACCGCATGTGTGGGGGGTGGAACATAAGGGTATATGGCATATTGAGCAGGGCTGGAGGCTCTACAGTAAAATAAGACAACAATGACTAACCCAAACAGCAATAGACAAGGCATATTGACATTAGGGACAGGCATGTGTAGCCGAGTGATCATAGGGTCCAGTGAGTAGCTAGGTGAGCTGGAGGCATGGCGATTCAGACAGCTAGCAGGCCGGGGCTAGCAACAGGCTACTAGCCCCGGCCTGCATTGCAACGGGAGAGTGTGTTGAAACCCCCTCGGACGGTTACATCTGCAGACCAGTCGTGATGGATCGGCAGGACTCCGTGTCGGCAGCGAAGAGTCCAGGCCAAATTGCAGAAGAGGTATTGAAGCCCATGAATTATCTGATGGAATTCTTTGGCTAGCCGGGAGAAGGGCCTAGCTCCAGGCTAGCTCCAGGCTAACTGGTGCTTGCTTTGGGACAGAGACGTTAGACAGGAGTAGCCACTCGGATAGCTAGCTGCAATGATCCGGAGTAAAGGTTCAGAGCTTGCGGTAGGAATCTGGAGATGGGGTGGAGAAATGCAGTCCGATATGCTCTGGGTAGATATCGCTGTGCAGGCTGGCAGGAGTTGCCTGGGATGAGGCTGGCAGTCCGGGGTAACGGAGATGACCGCTAGCAGTGGCTAACTGACTACTAGCTAGTAGCTAGTTAGCTGGCTAGCCTATGAAGCGGGTTCCTGTTCATAAGTGTAAAAAAGCAGATCCATACCACATTGGTGTAGACCGTTTGATACTTAGATCAATAGAACAGTAATTTTCTCATTGCAAAACGCTGATTTGATAGATTGAGCATAAAAAACTAATTTAACATGATATAAATCACTGCCTACAAATTAAACAGTATTTTGACAGTTTTCATTGCATACAGATTCATTGTAATATATATTTTTTAAATATAAAAAATTATCGTTAAAATGCTTCCCACTAAACTTTTCATGGTCACTAAATAACATAAAATAAAGTGTTATGCTGTTGGAAAACATCAACTTTTAACAGAATAGCAGGTACTTGGCTTCCGAAAGGGGACAGATCTTTGATATTGTTTGTTTCAATATGCTTTTGTTACAGCAACATGCCCTGGGCTGCAAATCCTCCGACGTCTAACAGAGAAATATTACCACTGGAAGCGTCTATGTCTCTGGATCTGCGCTGTTCTCCAGTTCAAAGCCCATTGTGAGCTTCGATCTGTCTCACACAATCGCTCCTGTTCGCCGGAGAAAAACATTGATCTATTTTAGAGAAACAGGAACAATGGCCTTTTGTGGGAGATGATCATTTTCTCATTTCTAAAGCGATAAATCTACGGGCAGACGTGTCAGGGTACATTTCCTCTCCCCTTTGTTACGATTCACTATGCGGAGTGAAAAATAGAAAAAAAAAGAAAGAGAAAAAGTCAACGGCTATGACTGTGAAGCTGTAGTTCTATAGGAGGATGTATTTTTCAAAGCGGCAGATTTGGGGGTTTCATCCTGAATCTTGCCTGTTTGGAGGGCTCTATTGTCTGGAGCATAAAGGCTGTCTTAGGCCCTGTTTTTGTGTGTGTTTTATCTCCTCGCTGCATTCCCTTCTGTGCGTTGCAGGTTGTGCCTGTGTGATGATGAGTGTGTAGAGAGAGTGGGTGTTGAGGGACAGAGGTAGATATGCTGGTAGTCTATTGATCTGGTGTCTGTCCCAAATAGCACCTTATTCCTTATTTAGTGCATTATTTTTTACCAGGGCCGATAAGGCTCTGGTCAAAAGTGGTGCACTATATAGGGAATAGGGTTCCATTTGGGATGCAGAGATGGTCTTTGAAGCAAAGAAGACCATATTGCACCCAGACAGGTGCTGTGCTTTTAGATTGGCCTTTAGGGGTCACATATTGTGTCAATGTACTGCACAAGTCAATCCATCACATCACTGCTATAGCCAATCATAGACCACGGGTTTGTTATTGTCTTCACTGGGTTGATGAGTTCTTACGTCTTCCATCATAGTAAATGTCATTTAGAATGATCATCTTATTGGTTCAATGTGTGAAGGATCACTATGAGGGTGTGATGGTGTCTTGATAAACAGTCTAGACTATTCCTGTATGTTTTTATCCTCTGATATCGTACCACTTGAAATGATTTGAGAACAAAGATGCGCAGAATTATGCACACACAAGCACACATGCATGCACGCACACACAAACACACACACACACACACACACACACACACACACACACACACACACACACACACACACACACACACACACACACACACACACACACACACACACACACACACACACACACTGCTCCCCTCCACAACACACACATACATTCAGTCATTACATCTAACAAGCCCCCTCTTCTTCCTCCATCTCTCCACATCCCACAGATCAAATAGAACCTGATAGAAAATGGTCAGTTTAAGTCAATGGATCCCTGTGAACCACTGCTCTTAACAATGCATGTCAGAGCACAACCAAGCCATGAGGTCAAAGGAACTGTCAGTAGTGCTGGATTGTGTTAAGGCATAGATCTGGGGAAGGGTACCAAAAAAGGTCTGCAGCATTGAAAGTCTCCAAGAACACAGTGGACTCCATCATTCTTAAATGGAAGAAGTTTAGAACCACCCAGACTCTTCCTAAATCTGGTCGCCTGGCCAAACTGAGCATTCGGGGGAGAAGGTCAGGGAGGTGACCAAGAACCTGATGGTCACTCTGACAGAGCTCCAGAGTTCCTCAGTGGACATGGGAGAACCTTCCAGAAGGACAACAATCTCTGCAGCACTCCACCAATAAGGCCTTTATGGTAGAGTGACCAGACGGAAGCCACTCCTTAGTAAGATGCACATGACAGCCAGCTTGGAGTTTGCCAAAAGGCACCTAAAGGACTCTCAGTCCATGAAAACAAGATTCTCTGGTCTGATGAAACCAAAATTGAGCTCTTTGGCCTGAATGCCAAGTGTCACATCTTGAGGAAACCTTGCATCATTCCTACAGTGAAGCATGGTGGTGGCAGCATCATGCTGTGGGGATGTTTTTCAGCAGCAGGGACTGAGAGACTAGTCAGGATCGATGGGAAAATAAACTTAGTGAAGTACAGAGAGATCTTTGAAAACCTGCTCCAGAGCACTTAGGACATCAGACTGGTGAGAAAGTTCACCTTCCAACAAGACAACGTCCCTAAGCACACAGCCAAGACAATGCAGGACTGTTTGTTATTATGGGGTATTGTGTGTAGATTGATTAGGGAAAAACAAATTAACTGTGGGACCTTAAATAGACAGGTGTGTGCCTTTCCAAATCATGTCCAACCCATTGAATTTGCAACAGGTGGACTCCAATCAAGGACGATCAACACAAGTATCTCGACTTGCTCATTCATCTTCTGCACATCTATCACTCCAATGTTTAATTGCTATATTGTAATTACCTCGCCACTAGGGCCTATTGTGTTGCATTACCTCCCGTATCTTACCTCATTTCACACACTGTATATAGACTTATTTTTCTACTGTATTATTGACTGTATGTTTGTTTTACTCCATGTGTAACTCTGTGTTGTTGTATGTGTTGAACTGCTTTGCTTTATCTTGACCAGGTCACAGTTGTAAATGAGAACTTCTTCTCAACTGGTCTACCTGGTTAAATAAAGGTGAAATAAAATGTAAAATAATACAAATAAACTAGCGGTGAATCTGCGGCAAACCTTTGGCAACAATCATATTTATTGCCACTAGTGGCCATTTAAGCCATTTACCAGAAGCCATTTCATTTAGCAGAGAAAAACTTCACTTTTGCAGATGTTTACCCTTCCCCTACCCACGGTGTTGGAAAAGGCTGTATTGGGAGTAGGATGCATTAAAAGCCTTACACGCATTGAGTATTCTGTAAATATCACCTTTTTGTATACACAAGGGCAGGTCTTCGGGACACACACATAAATAAGTAGGACTGTGGACACACCAAGCGAAACACCAAGCTTGAGCAGTAGCCAGGTCTTGCCAGGTACATGTTGAAATATTTGTTGTTTATTTTGAAAACTAATTGTTAAAAGGAATGTATAATTCATTGAATACTTTATGCTCACAACAGAGTCAAATGTAAGAGGGCAGCCCAGATGACCAAGTGTCTGAACAACATCTGGCTGGCAAACCAAGTTGCGGAGTACCTGAAGGAGACCGCAATCCAGAGGCCTCTGTGGACCAGACAGAATGGGGCCAAGAAAGTAAAGACAGTCCAAGAGTATTCTCGTCTGCTGGATACTGCTGCAATATTCACCAATAAATTATGCGACAGAGTTCTCTTAAATGTTTTTTGAGACGTCTCATTGTTTGGATTTGAAAATCCAACCATTGTAATGAAAGGGTGTGGTGCTCAGGGGCTGTGTGTGGCTGTGGGTGTTTGAGTGAGAGAGACAGAGGGGAGACAACAAGAAAAAGCACAGCCTCCTTCATTATCGAAGTGTTGTGCCGACAATTATCAAAGAGCCATTCCAGACTGAAGTCAGGAGGACTTCAAGAGTTAGGTGTTAGCCAGACTAGTGATTAAAACTGCAATGGAACAGTAATTGTCTGGCTATAACATAACACAATGTTAAGTAAAATGGGGCAGTCTCACAAGCATTAGATACAGCAATGGGTGTGAATACGCTGTGAACATGTGATTCTGAGCAAGTGTGATGTCATTCATGTTTGTCGATATGTATGTAAATGTTAAGTTGTCTATTGTTTTTGTCAATGTATGTTTTTGTTTGTCAAAAAAACAAATAGTAAAATAAATATTACAAGTAAAGTAATTGTCTGCTTTACTACAGATTGCTCAGGACTTCTACATTTTAAATCCAACCTGCACTGGGAAACTCACTGATAACTGTATCATGGTTTTCATGGACAAAAACTTCCCTTCACCAGTCCAGAGAGAAGCAGGCCCAAGATATTCTCTTGAAAGTGCAGGTATAGTTTGAAATGACCCTGCTGGTGGTGATACACGAGGTGACATCGCTTTAAGACTTCTGCGAGTGGTCCTCCCAACACCAGACTACAAGATAGATAGACATTCCAACCCAACTTCAATGAGAACAAAACGTTTTTCACTGACTTGCAGCCTGTAAGTTTAAATAGTGGGTAGGCATAGGGAGATTGATGGGGAAATTAGATGATGGCATTTTGTAAACCTTGACTGAAAGGAACAGCATTCCAAAATCTGTTACACATAACTGCACACTCCAAGACATTAGGAAAGTTTCCATTCAATTTGTGACAGATTTTCATGCAAATATTCTGAAATCTGCATTAAACAATATGCACATTTTTCCACCAGAGATGTTTCAAGCAAACTGAGTTTTTGCGGATAAAAGGCTGTGCGTGATGATGTAGTGCACATAAATAACTTTTTCCTATAAATCCTCACCAGATAAAAAAAATACAAGTTAAATGTGTTTCCATCGCATTTTCAACTCTACTGAAGGTTTTGTCACAAACTGTTGCGTAATATAGCAAATGTGCCCACTCTGGGCTTGGCACATGCTCTCTAGCCAACAGCTCACACATAAAGTGGGTGTAGGCTATCTACATTATGAGATTATTATGGATAAGAGTGATATTATTTGTATTTGTCAAACGGCAGCCAAGCATTGATCATCATGTCACCAGAATAAGAACATCAATATTTATTGGAAAGGAGCATCAAGCTCATCACCTTGCACATTCACCATCCTGTGAAGTTCATTATAATTTATTTAGGCAGCATCCTCACATCAGACTCTAAGGCTGCTATTGAATCTGATCAGCCTGTCAGGAATGGAGCTCACCCACTCTGTAAATGTAAATAGTATCCATAAAACATGAAGTGTCCCTTACAATTACACACATATCAGTTATGCAAGCTAACAACCAGTATAGATAACAAGCTAGCTAGCCAGCTAACAAGACTGCCTAGCTAACTAGCTACCTAGCTCACTAGCAAGACTAGCCAAGTTAGCTGTTGTTGCTTGCATGCAATTGGCGTGGTCTTGGGGTGGCATACAGCCTGGGAGACGGAGTTGCCTGTTACGCATCGTTCAGGGCTTAGATGCCCCACAAGAGCTTAGATGCCCCACTAGCTCTTAGCTCAAGGTAAGGGGCATTGAGCTTGCTAATAGTCTAACTTATAAACTGATAATAAGCTCCAAACACAAATGAAAGCATGATGTTAACATGAAATGTACCATCCTTTGTGTAGCAATCAATAAAAACATATGTGCTGATCCACTGTGGGCTCTGCCGCCTCAGCCATACTGTCAATCTATCATTAATACGTCCACTCTAATGTATCTCGTGACGTCAACAAAACAGCTTTTGTTATATCGTGATCATGAGAAAATTATCTTGTGATCTCGATAAAACAACTTTTGACATAATGAGGGAATATTTTTTTTGTTATCCATTTCTCCTCTCTGGACTTCCGTAGGTAACTGTGAGTGAGAGTGTCATTCCAGTTTATCCAATCTGGTGTGCTATGCTATGTTAAATATGACTAATGGCCTTGGGTCAATTCAGAACGTTTGAGTAAGTCAGTAATTCTCTCCTGAGGGTCCCCCAACAATTCCAGAGCTAACACACCTGATTAGACACAATAATAACAACACTGAAATTCTAACAATATAATACAAAAAAACTTGTATGGTTCTACAAAGAACCTTTGAAATTGAGAAAGGTTTTATTATAGAGCCATTCTCCATAAATGTTATATATTGCCCAAAAAGTGATGTTACCATAGCAGAACTCTTATAGCACCATACAGGTTCCATTTTGAACCTTATGAGCATGGTTCTTTATAGAACCTTTTAAAAAAAGTTCCATATATCATCAAAAATGATTCCGCTATGGTTCCAAGCCAAACAACGCTTATTTGGCATTATATGTTTTCAGGGTCCCATTTGGGATGTATGTAGACAGCGAGATGAGGTTGGGGACAGACCAAGCTCTAATTGAACCAGTGTGTGTATGTCAGTGGAGATCACTGCTCTTTAATTAAACACACCTTTGAGGGTAGGACCTCGATCTCCATGTTAATTACATACAAAGTAGCTTGTTGTACATACCTGCTATACCTGATCCTTGACACCCACAACTAGCCAGCATCAGGTTCGGAAGAGAAAGAAGTGAAACTGTTTAGATTTCACTGAATAATTCAGTGCTCAGATCGTGTATTTACAGAGAAATGGTTTGCCTCCCAAATGGCATCGTATTCGCTATTCATTGCACTACTTTTTACCAGGGCGCACAGGGCTATGGTCAAAATCTGTGCACTGTATAGGGAATAGGGTGCCATTTGAGATGCAGCCATGGACTCTGCATATAATTGCAATGGAAGATGCCTCAGAGAAGCAGAAAAAAAACTATTCTGATTAGCATATTTGAAAGGACCGCATAATGATGTAAATTCTCCCTGAATCTTAAAAGCAGACAGTCAAGCAGAACGCACGCTGCAATTATACCTAATTACCATATAGACCAGCATGCACTGCAGTACCGCTCCCGCCACCCACATACCTTCCACTCACACATAGTTAACACACACACACACACACACACACACAAACTCACCTAAATCCCACTCACTCACTTTCTCTTTTCTTCTTTCATCACACACTAACACATCAGACCCTGAGAATGTACACACATGACCAATGTATTCTCAGTAATATTAACTCATCGGAATAGCTAATGCTTCTCTAATCACCATCACCATTACAAGTAAGCCTGGGGAATTACCATCACATCAGCCATATGGAGATATAACTGCACTTTGCCTATTGGTGGTACACCCATTTACCGTCATACCAGCCATATGGATATAATTATCACTGAAGGCAAACAAATACAGACCACATTCGCATATGCTTGTGTTGTCCTTCACTATAAAAATACTGTGAAATGTGGATACAAGCTCAGCAAAAAAAGAATCGTCCTCTCACTGTCAACTGCGTTGATATTCACGAAACTTAACATGTGCAAATATTTCTATGAACACGACAAGTTTCAACAACTGAGACATAAACTAAACAAGTTCCACAGTCATGTGACTAACATAAATTGAATTATGTGTCCCTGAACAAAGGGGGGGGTCAAAATCCAAAGTAACAGTCAGTATCTGGTGTGGCCACCAGCTGCATTAAGTACTACAGTGCATCTCCTCATCATGGACTGCACCAGATTTGCCAAGTCTTGCTGTGAGATGTTACCCCACTCTTCCACCAAGGCACCTGCAATTTCCTGGACATTTCTGCGGGGAATGGCCCTAGCCATTACCCTCCGATCCAACAGGTCCCAGACGTGCTCAATGGGATTGAGATCCAGTCTCTTCGCTGGCCATGGCAGAACACTGACATTCCTGTCTTGCAGGATATCACGCACAGAATGAACAGTATGGCTGGTGGCATTGTCATGCTGGAGTGTCATGTCAGGGTGAGCCTGCAGGAAGGGTACCACATGAGGGAGGAGGATGTCTTCCTTGTAACGCACATCGTTGATATTGCCTGCAATGACAACAAGCTCAGTTCGATGATGCTGTGACACACTGCCCCCAGACCATGACGGACCCTCCACCTCCAAATCGATCCCGCTCCAGAGTACAGGCCTCGGTGTAACGCTCATTTCTTTGACGATAAACGCAAATCCGACCATTACCCCAGGTGAGACAAAACCGTGACTCGTCAGTGAAGAGCACTTTTTGCCAGTCCTATCTGGTCCAGCGACGCTGGGTTTGTGCCCATAGGCGACACTGTTGCCGGTGATGTCTGGTGTGGACCTGCTTACAACAGGCATTCAAGCCCTCATTCCAGCCTCTCTCTCTCAGCCTATTGCGGACAGTCTGAGCACGGACGGAGGGATTGTGCGTTCCTGGTGTAACTTGGGCAGTTGCTGTTGCCATCCTGTACCTGTCCTGCAGGTGTGATGTTCGGATGTACCGATCCTGTGCAGGTGTTGTTGCACGTGGTCTGCCACTGCGAGGACGATCAGCTGTCCATATATCTCCCTGTAGCGCTGTCTTAGGCGTCTCACAGTTTGGACATTGCAATTCATTGCCCTGGCCACATCTGCAGTCCTCATGCCTCCTTGCAGCATGCCTAAGGCCCGTTCACGCAGATGAGAAGGGACTCTGGGCATCTTTCATCTTTTGTTTTTCAGAGTCAGTAGAATGGCCTCTTCAGTGTCCTAAGTTTCATAACTGTGACCTTAATTGCCTACCATCTGTAAGCTGTTAGTGTCTTAATGACCGTTCCACAGGTGCAAGTTCATTAATTGTTTATGGTTCATTGAACAAGCATGGGAAACAGTGTTTCAACCCTTTACAATGAAGATCTGTGAAGTTATTTGGATTTTTATGAATTATCTTTGAAAGACAGGGTCCTGAAAAAGGGATGTTTCTTTTTTAGCTGAGTTTAGGAGATACTTATGGTTATAGAATCTGAGCAGGGTAGCTGTTACTCATGCTGTACCTTACACAATAACTGCCCTTAGAGAAGACTGAACATCTTCTCAATGAAGTGTGACACTCCTCCTTCCCACTGGTTACAAAACAACTGTTCTGTACTGTTGTGTTATGTTCCATTGCATTGTGTTCTGTTTGGTTCCATTGCATTGAACATATCAGCAGGTAGCAGTCCTCTCAGTCAAGGTCTTCCTACCTGCTAATGGAGTGGTTGAGAGGAGGCAGGGAAAGTGATTGGTTTATAAAGAATGTTTATAGCATGCTGCATGGTGCAGGCTTTCAAGGCCTAGACCCACGTAGGGCAGAGGAGAGCAGCCTGCCGTTTCTCTCCCCCATTGTTCAGAACACTCACAGGGCAGCAGAGGAGAGAATTGTTCACTGCCGTAAATAACCACTTCACTCTTCTGACTCTGCTTTCTCGCCTCCTTTCCTTCTCACCCTCTCTCTTCTCTTCTCCTCTCCTCTTCTCTTCTCTCCTCTCCTCAACAGCGGCAGTACTCAGAGAGTCCTCTGACCGTCTCCAGCTGCAGTGAGACAGGCCTCTCTAACCACTGGGCTGAGAAGAGAGAGGACAGAGAAGAGAGACTTAACGCCCTTAGTCACTTATTGCCGGATGCCTCTGACATTCAGTTAAATCTGGATTGATGAGGACAGGCCCCTGCGTGTGTGTTCTTGTCTGTGTATGCTTGTGTGTGTCTGTGTACTAAGTAGTGTGTAGGCTAGGGCATGACACCACCTGTTAAGTACAGTAATAAGTTGATCCTGCTGTGAAAATGATTAGAATGTCAGATGCATGTGATGGGAGTTTACATTAAATACCGAATACCCCCACCCACCACCATACCAATGTCACAACAAGAGAATGTCATGAGTTAAACATACCATTTAATCTGTTTAGACTCTATGGGTGGTTGGTTAGATAAGATAAGGGTGGGAAGAATGTGTCAGAGAGTAGAGTAGAGTGTGCAATAACAGGGATGAATCCCATTGTCTCTGAGAGAGGCACTCTATCTGCAAGGAAAGCATCAGCCCATGAATTATTTAAAAGGAGAGGAGGAAAGAAACTGTCAAATCAAGATAAAAATAATGTTATAGCATAAACCAGAAGTGTTTTTATTCTCACAAAGCATAAAAGTGGCTCATTAAATTCCATCAGATTTCCCTGGTGGGGTGCTGAGAATAAAACCCCATCAAAATGAAATGTTCATTTTCGGAGACAAACACAGACAGAGAAATATCTCAGAACCAATCAAAAGCTTCTCCCCTAGGTCTCTTTCAGCCAATCAGATCCTAAGGGATTCCAGTGGGACCAGTCACAGACAGCATCACTACATCAGGAGTCAGCTGACCAGATAAATGTCCTGAGAACTTTGCTCTGTTCAAATTATTTTTAAGTGCAGCCACCCTTCTTCCATTCCTTGTCGTAATCTGACAATCGCTGATCATACCTGATTCGACAGATTAATGGAAGGGCTCCACCACATGGCTTTCACCTGTCCCACCATGTCAAATCAGTGATTACAACAAGGAAGGTAGAAATAAAGAATGTCTACATCCCTCATGAGCCCTGGTCAAAAGTAGTGCACTATAAAGGTAAAAGGGTGCCATTTGGGATGCAACATAGAGAGAGGGCATATATGGGATAGCACCACACCGGCAGAATGTGATATTTTGAAATGTAAAGTGAGTTCCATTGACTCCCGCTGTGATCTTCCTCAGTGGAATGAGACATGAGTGCTAGAGGGCATGAACTCTTACAAGCTAGCTGCAATAATGAGAGTCTCACCAATTTAAAGTTGCAGTGTCAACATTACTCTGTATGAGTATAATGGTTAAAATGCTACAGTGGGTTATTGTCAAAGTGTCACATTATATGAATTGAGAGTAGGGCTGTCAAATGATAAAAGGAATGCATCATGATTAATCGCATCATTTTCTGTAGTTAATTGCTATCAATCAAACAATTATAATTTGCTCAAATTTGGCCCTAAAGAAAGGTTTTTTTCCATTTAAAAAGCAGTGCATTGAGTGACATGCATACTATGCCCTGATTTTAAGGGACGGAAACACAAAATAATCTGCAACAGAATGTTTGTAATAGCATTTTTACCATAAACAACACAAAGGTCAATGAAACATACAGCTAGCTATTAATGCTCCATATGTTTCAGTAGGGCTACTCCCTCTTATCGATGTTCTTGAAGTTAAACACTTGTGCGTATACACACACACACCCATGCATACTCATGTACTCTTAAAGCTTCAGGCATTCTAAATTAGGGTTCTCCCAATTTCTGATTGGAGCGTTGACTATAGGAAAAAAGATCTGGCTCTATGGATACAAAGAACATGTCCAACAATATTATGATTTCCAGAAAAGAAAAGAAAAATAGATCAGCCAGGTCTGAGTTTATGTAATAAAGCTATTACATATAGCCTAGGCTACTTATCCATGTTCTTCAACATTAACTAGTCTGTAACGGCTGTCGTGGGTTGAAGGAGGTGAAGAGGACCAAAGTGCAGCATGGTACGTGTTCATGATGTATATTTATTTTAACTCAGAACACTACGACCAAAATAACAAAAATAGACCAACACGAAACAGTTCTGTCTGGTGCAGACACAGAGACAGAAAACAACTACCCACCCCCATAGTGGGAAAGCAGGCTGCCTAAGTATGGTTCTCAATCAGAGACAACGATAACCAGCTGCCTCTGATTGGGAACCATACCAGGCCTAAACATAGAAACACACCTAGACATACAACATAGAATACCCACCCACATCACACCCTGACCAAACTAAAAATAGAAACATACAAAGCAATCTACGGTCAGGGTGTGACATATCCACAAGCTGCTACTGCTAGAATTGGGATAATGCTTAAATCTTTTGACTTGAGAACTACAATAAAAAACTGTAGCTAAATGGAATGGATGTCCTGTTCTAATTAAAATAATTGTGGGAATATTTTTTTTAGGCAGTATTGCAGAGGACTGTTGCTGGCAATGGAGTGGGGTATAAGACACTAGAGCAAGGATGAGCAATGAGCAGCATGGATATGAACAATATTTCACAAGAAGCATGTACCAATTTCCCCATTTATTTATTTATCTCCTATAGCTTGTTGTTGCCTGTTGACTGCCACATTTGTACTGTAATTCATCAGCTAACAAACAAGCTTCAACAAAGCGGTGTTTTCCCTGCCCTGTTCATCCACTCCACCTTCATCCACTCAATAACTATACTGAAAAAATATTTTACTGAGATAGTAAGTTTTTAGAAAGAAACCAGTCAATTGAAATAAATAAATTAGGCAATAATCTATGGATTTCAAATGACTGTACCTATGATTTAAAAAAAAAAAAAAAAAAAAAATTACAGACCTCTACATGCTTTGTAAGTAGGAAAACCTGCAAAATCGGCAGTGTATCAAATACTTGTTCTCCCCACTGTATGTGCATTTTTGTTCAGTATAGATTTAGCAAATGTTTGACTTCACAATTCTAATATAGGGAGTGTAAATTGCATTCATCTACCTAGCAAGCTAAACATACACGTGAAAAACGAAATGTAAACTATATATGGCCAGTTAGCGAATTAACCTGTTTTTCCCATTGACTTAGCATGGATTTCAGTTAGCCTGCTAATCAATTAGCATGCGCACCCGCGGATATTTTCAGCAGTTAAACATGACAAACTGAGCACAGTATTAACGTATCATGATAAAATAATGTAGTGAAGCAACATAAGAGTTGTACATGGACAACATTTCACTCCATGGTGGATGAGAGACACCACTAGTTACATAACAGCTGCTGCCACCGAGTGCACACTGAGTTGTGTGTTGCGCAATATGGTCCCTGGGGACTGTGCGGTGAAGAAATGGAGATGCAATTAACAGCGTCAAGAAAATGTATGGCATTAAAAATATAACACATTATTCACGTTAACTTTGACAGCCCAAATTGAGAGTCAACCCAGCAAACCAAAATTGGTTCTGTGAAAGCTCCCAGAACATTCGTTAGGTCTTGCCAAATGTTCTCTTAAAGATTCCCTGAATTTTTCTTTAGGTTGTGGGAACATTGTGGGGATATGACTAGAGATAGGTTCCCAAAACAATAAAACTGTCCAGTTGTGCTAACATTCAGAGGTTATGCTACAGGACTACTTTGCTAGAGTTGATTGGAATATGTTTCGAGACTCTGCCGATTACATCGACGAGCTAACCACTTCCGTCACCGGCTTCATTAGAAAATGCATCTGCAAAGTTGTACCCACGATGAGGGTTCGTTGTTTCCCCAATCAAAAGCCCTGGATTAACACAGTGGTTGGCGCTAAACTAAAGAACAGGGCTACCGCACACAGAGCTATCGTAGACAACTCTGATGCTAAGGCCAAAGACAGGAATAATTACAAGTCCCACTATGACCTCTGCAGAGTCATCAAACAAGCAAAAGGACAATATGGGAATAAGGTGGAATCATATTACCCAGGCTCCGATGTCTGCCGCATGTGGAAGACCCAACCGTGATCTGCCCAATGATTCCTCTCTACCAGACGAACTCATTGCATTTTATGCACGCTTTGACATCAACAACATCGAGCCGGGTATGAGGGCCGTCATCGACCCAGAGGATTGGGTGATCTCGCTCTCCGAGGCCGACGTGAGATGGGTCTTTAATCACGTCAACACCCGCAAGGCCGCGGGCCCAAACGGTATTCCCATAACATGCGCAGAACAGCTGAAAGGCATATTCACTGTGATTTTCACAGTCCTATTTACATACCGTCCTAATAGATCCATAGACAACGCAATCTCAAATGCTCTCCACACTGCCCTCACCCACCTAGATAAGGGAAATACCTATGTGAGCATGCTGTTCATTGACTACAGCTCAGCAATCAACTCCATTATCCCCTCCAGCCTTGTCACCAAGCATAGGACTCTGGGTCTGAACACCTCCCTCTACAACTGGATCCTGGACTTCCTGATGGGCCAAGGTGGTGAGGGTAGGAAGAAACACCTCCGCCATGCTGAGCCTTAACACAGGGGCCCCACAGGGGTGTGTGCTTAGTCCCCTTCAGTACTCCCTGTTCACCCACCAATGTGTGGCCACGCATGACTCAACACCATTATCAAGTTCGCTGACGATGCAACGTTGGTAGGCCTGATCACCTGCGACCATGAGTCAGTCGACCGGGAGGAGGTCAGTGACCTGGCAGTGTGGTGCCGGAGCAACAACCGCTCCTTCAACATCAGCAAGACCAAGGAGCTGATCATGGACTACAGGAAACATGAGGGGCGAGCATGCCCCCATCCACATCGACTGGGCGGCAGTGAAGCAGGTAGACAGCTTCTACTTTCTCAGTGTCCAAATCACAAAAAACGTAAAATGGTCCAAACACACACGCTCAGTCGTAAAGAAGGCGCGACAGTGCCTCTTCCCCCATAGGAGGTTGAATAAGTTTGGCATAGGCCCTAAAATCCTCAAAAGGTTCTATAGCTGTACCATTGAGAGCATATTGACTGGCTGCATCACTGCTTGGTATGGCAATAGCAGCGCTCTCAATTGCATGGCTCTACAGAAGGTTGTGCGGACAGCCCAGTACATCACTGGGGCCAGGCTCCCTGCCATCCAGGACCTCTATATCAGGCAGTGCGAAAAGAAGGTCCCGGACAATCGTCAAAGACTCCAACCACCCAAGCCATAGACTATTTTCTCTGATGCTGCACAGCAATAGGTACCAGTGCATAAAGTCTGACACCAGCAGGTCCTGAATAATCTTCTATCCCCAAGCAATACGATAAAAAAGGACTATCTGAGTTAACCTTGTATATTTATTGACCTTTTATTTCAATCTTTGCACTGTCTCTATGCACACTCACAGGGCCCTACACAATCACACACACAATCACTCCATCACTCACACAAAATATGCACATACTCTATATGACCAAAAGTATGTGGACACCGGCTCGTCGAACACCTCATTCCAAAATCATGGGCATTAATATGGAGTTGGTCCCCCGTTGCTGCTATAACAGTGTCCACTCTTCTGGGAAGGCTTTCCACTACATGTTGGAACATTGCTGCGGGGACTTGCTTCCATTCAGCCACAAGAACATTAGTGAGATCGGGCACTGATGTTGGCCGATTAGGCCTGGCTCACAGTTGGCATTCCAATTCCAACTTTACAGTAGGCACTACGCGTTCGGGCAGGTAGCATTCTCTTGGCATCTGCCAAACCAAGATTCGTTCATCGAACTGCCAGATGGTGAAGCGTGATTCATCACTCCAGAGAACGAGTTTCCACTACTCCAGAGTCCAATGGCGGAGAGCTTTACACCACTCCAGCCTACGCTTGGCATTGCGGATGGTGATCATAGGCTTGCGTGCTGACATTGCTTCCAGAGGCAGTTTAGAATTCAGTAGTGAGTGTTGCCACCGAAGACAGACGATTCAGCTACGCACTTCAGCACTGTTCTTTGAGCTTGTGTGGCTTACCACTTTAAGGCTGAGACGTTGTTGCTCCGAGAAGGTTCCACTTCACATTAACAGCATTTTGTTCGTTTTTTATGTTTTGGGTAACTTATTTTTTACTTATTTTGTACATCATGCTGCTGGACATCAGAACAGCGATTACTCACAGCGGACTGGAAGAAATTGTTCTTTTAACGAGTCCAACAAGAAGGATATACTGCTTTCACTGGAACAGGCCCAGATCCACGTAATTTGCTTGAAGAACAGATGCAGGAAAAGGGGCCGCAGATTGGGCTGCCTCCTGAGAATCTGTAGGCGAGCGAGTAAACTCCCACTGCCATCCATTCTTCTTGCTAACATGCAATCATTGGAAAATAAAATTGATGACCTACGATTAAGATTATCCTACCAACAGAACATTAAAAACTGTAATATCTTATGTTTCACCTAGACGTGGCTGAACGATGATACGGATAATATAGAATTGGCGGGATTTTCGATGCACCGGCAAAACAGAGAAGCTACGTCTGGTAAGACGAGGGGTGGGGGTGTATGTCTATTTGTCAATGGCAGCTGGTGCGCAATGTCGAATATTAAAGAAGTCTCGAGGTATTACTCTCCTGAGGTAGAGTACCTTATGATAAGCTGTAGACTACACTATCTACCAAGAGAGTTCTCATCTATATTATTCATAGCTGTCTATTTACCACCACAGAATGAAACTGGCACTAAGGCCTCTCTCAACCAACTCTATAAGACCATAAGCAAAGAAGAAAATGCTCACCCAGAAGCGACGCTCCTAGTGGCCAGGGACTTTTTTAATGCAGGGAAACTTAAATCAGTTTCACCAAATTTTTACCAGCATGTCACATGTGCAACCAGAGGAAAAAATATCCTAGACCACCTTTACTCCACACACAGAGATGCATACAAAGCTCTCCCCCACCCTCCATTTGGCAAATCTGACCATAATTCTATCCTCCTGATTCCTGCTTACAAGCAAAAACTAAAGCAGGAAGAACCAGTGACTCGCTCAATAGAGAAGTGGAAGTGGTCAGATGCTACACTACAGGACTGTTTTGCTAGCACATACTGGAATATGTTCCGGGATTCATCCAATGGCATTGAGGAGTATGCCATCTTAGTCATCTACTTCATTAATAAGTGTATCGACAACGTCGTCCCCACAGTGACCGTATGTACATATCCAAACCAGAAGCCATGGATTCCAGGCAACATCCGCATCGAGCTAAAGGCTAGAGCTGCAGCTTTCAAGGAGCAGGAGACTAATTCAGACGCTTACAAGAAATCCCACTATGCCCTCAGATGCACCATCAAACAAGCAAAGTGTCAATACAGGCTTAAGATTGAATACTACTACACCGGCTCTGACGCTCATCGGATGTGGTAGGGCTTGAAAACTATTACGTACAACAAAGGGAAACACAGACGTGAGCCTACCAGACGAGCTAAATGCCTTTCATGCTCGCGTCGAGGAAAGCAACACTGAAGCATGCTCGAGAGCACCAGCTGTTATGGATGACTGTGTGATAACGCTCTCAGTAGCCAATGTGAACAAAACCTTTAAACAGGTCAACATTCACAAAGCCGCTGGGCCAGACGGATTACCAGGACGTGTACTCAAAGCATGCGTGGACCAATTGTCAAGTGTCTTCACTGACATTTTTAACCTCTCCCTGACCGAGTCTGTAATACCTACATGTTTCAAGCAGACCACCATAGTGCCTGTGCCCAAGGAAGCGAGGGTAACCTGCCTAAATGATTACCACCCCGTAGCACTCACGTCGATAGCCATGAAGTGCTTTGAAAGGCTGGTCATGGCTCACATCCACAGCATCCTCCCAGACACACTAGACCCACTCCAATTCGCATACCGCCCCAACCCCGAACAGATCCACAGATGACACAACCTCAATCGCACTCCACACTGCCCTTTCCCACCTGGAAAAAAGGAACACCTATGTGAGAATGCAGTTCATTGACTACAGCTCAGCATTGTCGTGACGTTGTATTAGTTAATGTGATGACTGTTGCTCATCGAATGATTAAAGGTTTCTAATTGCGTGATTAACTGAATCAAGCAATTATTAACTCATTAACCTGGGTACCATGGGAAAATTTGTTTTATTGAGTTTCTTTTTCCCAACTTAACTCAAAGAATATCAGAATATCGATTTTACAACAGTCGCTAATTAATCAGTTTCCTCTACAGTCTCATTCTGAATGTGGCATAATTCGGGAATCTGCATGGACCCGGGTCTCACCAATGAGTTCGTACCACACCAATCTTAGTTGAGTATTTATTTACTAGAAAGCTACAATTATGATAAAAGATACACATCCACAAAAACACATTCTAGGCTATTGATTAGAACGTAGTATAATGGGCCAACACACTATGGCGCGTGTCACCCAAAATGGGGATTTAAAAGAGAGAGAAAAAAGGGAGTACACGAGAGAAATATACATTTGGGTGCATTTGTCAGCTATGCTTATTTTAACCTAGCCTTGCCCCAAACTGCCGCTCTTATGGGTCAGAATATAATGATGTAATTACGTATGAGAGGTCTCAGATGGGAAGCTCCTCGTGGGTCGTTTAGGCTTCTCAATGACGCACTTCTCCGGCACAACTCTCTGGTCGTCCTCACGATGTCAGTGTCCTTTTGGTCTGATTCCTCACCCTTGCTCTGTGAGGGGTCTTCTGAGGACAGACAGCTCTGTAGCTCAGAGCTCACAGCGTAGGAATGAAACAGTGTAGATACCACGATTCGATGGAGAGTGGAGGTTAGGTGGTCCGGCTTGAATTCACCCGCTTAGACACAGCTACTCATCAGTAGCATCGGTAGAAAAATATTTATTTGTCTTCAACCTCGGATTGAGTTTTGGGTTCGTTGACTTTTTAGACCTCGGCTGCAGCTTGGGTCATTCATTCTTCACTCACATGTCTTATACCCTCGGGTCAGAAGTGAGTGTAACCGCCTTTAGGGCAATTCTCTGGGCGTACCAAGTTAAGAGGCAAGGTCTACATTTTACTCAAATCCAATTTTAGACAACTAACTTCACATTTCATCTTTACCAAAACATTCCCTTTGATTTGTACATTTTCCACACAACGTACAATGTATAAACACCAAGCTTATCCTAGGAAAACTCTTACAGCTACAATGTTTTCGTAACAACGTCATCTATTAACCTTTAATAACAAAACAAAAATGACATACATTTTCATATTCATATCTATCGTCATGACCACCATTGTGGCTGACGGAAACCGTTGTTCCAAAGTTTCTTTATTGCATGTTTAATGTTCTGATTCTGGTTCTCCATAGTGAGAGGACACAGGAATGTTGTCTGTGGCCTAAGATTTACCATGGGCGTGAGGGGTCATAAAAAACCCACATCTTCAGACCCCTAGATCTCTCCTCCTCTGTTGGGGTTGAGAGATAATCTGTAGGGTTGTGGTCTCCTGTAACCTGACCTGATCAGGACAGTCATGACAGAATTCA
Organism: Oncorhynchus tshawytscha; assembly: GCF_018296145.1. Classification (NCBI taxonomy): domain Eukaryota; kingdom Metazoa; phylum Chordata; class Actinopteri; order Salmoniformes; family Salmonidae; genus Oncorhynchus; species Oncorhynchus tshawytscha. The sequence continues at coordinate 70,474,427 of NC_056433.1, forward strand.
TAGTGCCCACAAAGCTCATAACTAAGCTAAGGACTCTGGGACTAAACACCTCCCTCTGCAACTGGATCCTGGACTTCCTGACGGGCCGCCCCCAGGTGGTAAGAGAAGGCAACAACACGTCTGCCATGCTGATCCTCAAAACTGGGGCCCTTCAGGAGTGGGTACTTAGTCCCCTCTTGTACTCCCTGTTCACCCACTACTGCATGGCCAAACACAACTCCAACACCATCATTAAGTTTGCTGACTACACAACAGTGGTAGGCCCGATCACCGACAATGATGAGACGTCCTAAAGGGAGGAGGTCAAAGAACTGGCAGTGTTGTGCCAGGACAACAACCTCTCCCTCAATGTGAGCAAGACAAAGGAGCTGATTGTGGAAAAGGCGGGCCGAACAGGCCCCCATTAACATCGACAGGACTGTAAAGTTGCGGGTCGAGAGTTTCAAGTTCCTTTTGGTCCACATCACCAACGAACTATCATGGTCAAAATATACCAAGACAGTCGTGAAGAGGGCACGACAAAACCTTTTCCCCCTCAGGAGACTGAAAAGATTGGCATGGGTCCCCAGATCCTCAACTGGATTTATACAGCTGCACCATCGAGAGCACACTGACCGGTTGCATCACCACTTCGTATGGCAATTGCTCGGCATCTGACCGTAAGGCGCTACAGAGGGTAGTGCCTACGGCCCAGTACATCACTGGAGACAAAATTCCTGCCATCCAGGACCTACAGTATATAATAGGCGTGTCAGAGGAAAGCCCATAAAATTGTCAGAGACTCCAGTCACCCAAGTCATAGACTGTTTTCTCTGCTTTTGCAAGGCAAGCGGTACCAGAGTGCCAAGTCTCGGACCAAAAGGCTCCTCAACAGCTTCTACCCCCAAGCCATAAGACTGCTGAAAAATTAATAAAATCGCCACCGGACTATTTACCCCCTCCTCCCTTTGTACACTGCTGCTACTCGTTGTTAACTATCTATGCCTAGTCACTTCAACCCCACATACATGTATAAATTACCTCGACTTACCTGTACCCCAGTACATTGACTTGGTGTCGGTACCCCCTGTATATAGCCTTATTGTTATTTGTTGTGTTACTTTGTATATATTTTTTTAATTAAGTCTATTTGGTAAATATTTTCTTAACTCTTCTTGAACTGCACTATCGGTTAAGGGCTTGTAAGTAAGCATTTCACTGTAAGGTCAGGTACAGTTGTATTCGGCGCATGTGACAAATAAAGTTTGATTTGATTTGACTTACAGTTGAGCGGGGCAGCTCTAACAGGGCAGAAATTTGACTGAGCTCTTCAGTAAGGCCATTCTACTGCCAATATTTCTCTATGGAGATTGCATGGCTGTGTGGTCGATTTTATACACCTGTCAGCAACGGTGTGGCTGAAATAGCCGAATCCACTGATTTGAAGTGGTGTCTACATACTTTTGTATATATAGTGACATTTATACTGACTCTATACACACGCACACCCACTCACATATAAGCTGCTGCTACTCTGTTTATCTTATATACTGTTGCCTAGTCCCCTTACCCCTGTACATATCTACCTCCATCACTCCAGCATCCCTGAAAATGTAAATATGGTATTGGAACTGATTTTTAAAAAATGTCCTGTATATAGTATGCTTACTTAATTACTTTATTGTGCATTGTGTATTATTTTTTGTGTGTATTTTTTTATGTTAATATGTTGTTATTGATTATTTCATTGTTGGGTTTTGAGTTTGCAAGACATTTCACTGTACTTGTCCATGTGACATTAAAACTTCAAAGATGAAAGAAAGATAATGTTGGTATCAGGGCGCACAAAATATTATATTGATGTTGCAAGAATGTAGACAGAACAGTCTTTCTGAGTTTTTGATAGGTTCCCAGAACATGTAATTAGGTTGTGGATATTCCTATAATATTGTAATATTAAAAAGTCACTGAGCTCTTCAGTAAGACCATTCCACTGCCAATGATTGTCTATGGAGATTGCATGGCTGTGTGCTCGATTTTATACACCTGTCAGCAACAGGTGTGCCTGAAAAAGCCGAATCCACTAATTTGAAGGGGTGTCCACATACTTTTGTGACCGAACACCTGGTCTAAATTCTTTAAATGTTCCCAAAACATTTAATTAAGTTATGGGAGTTGTCTGGGATGTTGCAATAATATTCTGGTGATATTCACATAGATTGAACAGAACATTCTCACGATGTTCAAAAATATTCAAATAGGTCCGTTTTTATGACGTTCATAGCATATTTGTTTTAGGTTTAATACAATATTCCATTGATGTTCATGCAATATACATTTTACCTTGTCTTGGAGGTCCTCAGAACATTTGAATAACATTTAGAAAATGTTTTACCCAGTATTACCACAACATTCTCAGCATGCAAATGTGAAGCTCCTTAAAGCAGATTGGAATACACCCCCAATATATTTATATGTAGATTTAATGATAATTCGCAGGTGATATACACTGCTCAAAAAAACAAAGGGAACACTTAAACAACACAATGTAACTCCAAGTCAATCACACTTCTGTGAAATCAAACTGTCCACTTAGGAAGCAACACTGATTGACAATAAATTGCACATGCTGTTGTGCAAATGGAATAGACAACAGGTGGAAATTATAGGCAATTAGCAAGACACCCCCAATAAAGGAGTGGTTCTGCAAGTGGTAACCACAGACCACTTCTCAGTTCCTATGCTTCCTGGCTGATGTTTTGGTCACTTTTGAATGCTGGCGGAGCTTTCACTCTAGTGGTAGCATGAGACGGAGTCTACAACCCACACAAGTGGCTCAGGTAGTGCAGCTCATGGCACATCAATGCGAGCTGTGGCAAGAAGGTTTGATGTCTCTGTCAGCATAGTGTCCAGAGCATGGAGGCCGTAGGAGGGCAACAACCCAGCAGCAAGACAGCTACCTCCGCCTTTGTGCAAGGAGGAGCAGGAGGAGCACTGCCAGAGCCCTGCAAAATGACCTCCAGCAGGCCACAAATGTGCATGTGTCTGCTCAAACGGTCAGAAACAGACTCCATGAGGGTGGTATGAGGGCCCGACGTCCACAGGTGGGGGTTGTGCTTACAGCCCAACACCGTGCAGGACGTTTGGCATTTACCAGAGAACACCAAGATTGGCAAATTCGCCACTGGCGCCCTGTGCACTTCACAAATGAAAGCAGGTTCACACTGAGCACATGTGACAGGCATGACAGTCTGGAGACGCCGTGGAGAACGTTCTGCTGCCTGCAACATCCTCCAGCATGACCGGTTTGGCGGTGGGTCAGTCATGGTGTAGGGTGGCATTTCTTTGGGGGGCCGCACAGCCCTCCATGTGCTCGCCAGAGGTAGCCTTACTGCCATTAGTTACCGAGATGAGATCCTCAGACCCCTTGTGAGACCATATGCTGGTGCGGTTGGCCCTGGGTTCCTCCTAATGCAAGACAATGCTAGACCTCATGTGGCTGGAGTGTGTCAGCAGTTCCTGCAAGAGGAAGGCATTGATGCTATGGACTGGCCCACCCATTCCCCAGACCTGAATCCAATTGAGCACATCTGGGACATCATGTCTCGCTCCATCCACCAACGCCACGTTGCACCACAGACTGTCCAGGAGTTGGCGGATGCTTCAGTCCAGGTCTGGGAGGAGATCCCTCAGGAGACCATCCGCCACCTCATCAGGAGCATGCCCAGGCGTTGTAGGGAGGTCATACAGGCACGTGGAGGCCACACACACTACTGAGCCTCATTTAGACTTGTTTTAAGGACATTACATCAAAGTTGGATAAGCCTGTAGTGTGGTTTTCCACTTTAATTTTGAGTGTGACTCCAAATCCAGACCTCCATGGGTTGATAAATTTGATTTCCATTGATAATTTTTGTGTGATTTTGTTGTCAGCACATTCAACTATGTAAAGAAAAAAGTATTTAATAAGAAAATTTCATTCATTCAGATCTAGGATGTGTTATTTTAGTGTTCCCTTTATTTTTTTGAGCAGTGTACAATGAACAAAAATATAAACGCAGCATGGAATAATTTCTAAGATTTGATTGAATTACAGATCATATAAGAAAATTATTAGGACCTAATCAATGGATTTTACATGACTGGGAATACAGATATGCATCCCTTGGTCACAGATATCTTTTTTTTTAAAGTAGAGGTGTGGATCTGAAAATCAGTCAGCATCTGGTATGACCACTACTTTACCTCATGCAGCGCGACACGTCTCCTTCGCATAGAGTTGTCAGTCTGTTGATTGTGGCCATAAAATACTATGTTACAAGTACACATAGGAAGAGGATTGGAATATTTTAATAAATCAGAAATGATGTTCTGTCTTAATTGACCATATTAGACTGACACAGCTTTGCCTTTGTGGTGTGGAGGGTTAAAGGGGAACTACACCCACTGATTTGGCCTTGTTTTTTTGTCTTGCTCCTCAAATGCTTGCAGCCATGACAGAAGCCAAACGTGAGTTGGCTTGGGGGTGTGCTTTGATATGTCCCATGTGGCTCAGTTGGTAGTGCGTGGCGTTTGCAATGCCAGGATTGTGTGTTCGATGCTCATGGGGGACCAGTATGTAAAGAAAGTATGAAAATGTATGCACTCACTACTGTAAGGAACTCAGGATAAGAGAGTCTGCTAAATTATGTAAATGTTGTGGGTGTGTTCTTGCCACCACCAAGACACCCATCTGTCAGAACCTTACCTGCAGCTGTTTCACCACACTCATGCACAACAGACAAACCTCCTGCAGGTTGAGTTCAATAACTACAGGCAGATGTATGGTGAGATGTGAGGAATATGAGAAGAATGCAATTGCTGAATCTATGTACAGTGCATTTGGGAACTTTTCAGACCCTTTGACTTTTCCACATTTTGTTACAGCCTTATTCTAAAATGTATTTTTTTATACATTTTTGCAAATGTATAAAAAAACTGTAAAACAGAAATACCTTATACATAAGTATTCAGACCCTTTGCTATGAGACTCGAAATTGAGCTCAGGTGCATCCTGTTTCCATTAATCATACTTAAGATGTTTCTACAACTTGATTGGAGTCCACCTGTGCTAAATTCAATTGATTGGATATGATTTGGAAAGGCACACAGCTGTCTACATAAGGTCACACAGTTGACAGTGCATGTCAGAGCAAAAACCAAGCCATGAGGTTGAAGGAATTGTCTGTAAAGCTCCAAGGCAGGATTGTGTCGAGGCACAGATCTGGGGAAGGGTACCAAAACATTTCTGCAGCATGTGGCCTCCATCATTCTTAAGTGGAAGAAGTTTAGAAGGGCCAAAACTCTTCCGAGAGCTTCCCGGCCAAACTGAGGAATCGGGGTAGAAGGGCCATCATCAGGGAGGTGACTAAGAACCCAATGGTCACTACGACAGAGCTCCAGAGTTCCTCGGTGGACATGGGAGAACCTTCCAGAAGGACAACCATCTCTGCAGCACATCACCCATCAGGCCTTTATGGTAGAGTGGCTTGACAGAAAGTGTCTCCTCAGTAAAAGGCACAAGACAGCCAGCTTGGAGTTTGCCCAAAGGAACCTAAAGGACTCTCAGACAATAAGAAACAAGATCCTCTGGTCTGATGAAACCAAGATTGAACTCTTTGGCCTGAATGCCAAGTGTCACATCTGGAAGAAACCTGGCACCATCCCTACGGTGAAGCATGGTGGTGGCAGTATCATGCTGTGGGTATTTTTTTCAGCCGCCCACCTGACGGGCCGCCCTCAGATGGTGAGCGTAGGTAGCAACACATCTGCCACGCTGTTCCTCAACACTGGATCTCCTCAGGGGTGCGTGTTCAGTCCCCTCCTGTACACCCTGTTCACCCACGACTGCATGGCCAGGCATGACACCATCATTAAGTTTGCAGACGACACAACAGTGGTAGGCCTGATCACCGACAACGACAAGACAGTCTATAGGGAGGAAGTCAGAGACTTGGCCGGGTGGTGCCAGAATAACAACCTATCCCTCAACGTAACCAAGACTAAGGAGATGATTGTGGACTACAGGAAAAGGAGGACCGAGCACGCCCCCATTCTCATCGACGGGGCTGTAGTGGAGCAGGTTGAGAGCTTCAAGTTCTTTGGTGTCCACATCAACAAAAAACTAGAATGGTCCAAATACACCAAGACAGTCGTGAAGAGGGCACGAGAAAGCCTATTCCCCCTCAGAAAACTAAAACGGTTTGGCATGGGTCCTGAGATCCTCAAAAGGTTCTACAGCTGCAACATCGAGTTGTTGGTTGCACTGCCTGGTATGGCAATTGCTACGCCTCTGACTGCAAGGCACTAGAGGGCAGTGCGTATGGCCCAGTACATCACTGGGGCCAAGCTTGGTGCCATCCAGGACCTCTACACCAGGCAGTGTCAGAGGAAGGCCCTAAAGATTGTCAAAGACCCAAGCCACCTTAGTCATAGACTGTTCTCTCTACTACCGCATGGCAAGCAGTACCGGAGTGCCAAGTCTAGGACAAAAAGGCTTCTCAACAGTTTTTTACCCCCAAGCCATAAGACTCCTGAACAGGTAATCAAATGGCTTCCTGGACTATTTGCATTTTGTGCCCCCCTCAACCCCTTCTTTTATGCTGCTGCTACTCTCTGTTTATCATATATGCATAGTCACTTTAACTATACATTCATGTACATACTACCTCAATCAGCCTGACTAACCGGTGTCTGTATGTAGACTCGCTACTTTTATAGCCTCGCTACTGTATATAGCCTGTCTTTTTACTGTTGTTTTATTTATTTACCTACCTATTGTTCACCTAATACTGTTTTTGCACTATTGGTTAGAGCCTGTAAGTAAGCATTTCACTGTAAATTCTACACCTGTTGTATTCAGCGCACGTGACAAATAAACTTTGATTTGATGTTTTTCAGCCGCAGGGACTGGGAGACTTGTCAGGATCGAGGGAGAGATGAACGGAGCAAAGTACAGAGAGATCCTTAATGAAAACCTGCTCCAGAGGACCTCAGACTGGGGCGAAGAAAACGACCCTAAGCACACAGCCAAGACAACACAGGAGTGGCTTGGGGACAAGTCTCTGAATGTCCCCAAAAAATTCCCCCAAAAATCTGTTTTTGCTTTGTCATTATGGGTTATTGTGTGCAGATTGATGAAGACATTTTTTTAATCCATGTTTAGAATATGCTGTAACGTAACAAAATGTGGAAAAAGTCAAGGGGTCTGAATACTTTCCGAATGCACTGTAGATATTCTGATTGTAATTCCCAGCCGGTACAGATACTGTGCCCATCTGCATTTTGTCTCGTGGTAATGGGGCTACCTGGGAAAAAATACCAGATGGCCATACCTTCCTGTGTGGTGTCCCATATACAACAGGATTTCCCTGATCCTTGTGCAGAATACACAGGATTACTTCATCCCAATACTGTCTGATACCATTCAATTCAATAATAAATAAATAAAACAATACAAATAAAAGTTGTCTGGTAATATGTTTATGCCGAGTGCCAGTCCCTCTCTCCATTCAGTGACATCAGTATCAAGCCTGTCTGTCAGTCTTTTTTTTATTTTTAACTCTGTTTATTCAGTTTTACACACACACACACACACACACACACACACACACACACACACACAGAGAGATACAAGACAAAGCAATATAAATAATATACTCAACTAGAAAAAAAATACAAATAAAAATACAAATAAAAAAATGGCTTTAAAGATACCATACTTTAGACAAGTTAAACACACCAGGCAGAAGGCTACAGAGGTTAAAGGGCAATCTATAGTACAGGGACACAGCAAACACCTCACCATTGTTCCTGTAAACAGTCAAGGGATAAGGGTGGAGAAATGCAACCACTCACAGAGAGTCATGGCCACAGACCGACCATCCACTGGATAAAAAAAAAAGTTTACAATGCTTTAAAATACAAAAAATTTAAAAATAGAATGATTATTCATGTAGGCGTGAACAAAATGTAAAAATAACTGGGAAAAACAAGCTCACACTTCAGTCTCTGCCCGGGCAAGATGAACAGGGCATCTGCGGATCACAATCAATAAGCACATGGACCTTAATGCCCTCCCCAGCAAAAACACAGAGAGAAGCTCCTCCAACCCTCAAGTCACAGACTTATTTTAGTATTAATTGGAATGCCATCACAGGATGGACTGTTTAAAGTAAGACCGGAATGGAGCCCAGGCCTCATCAAACAGTTTGGGGTTCCCACGTGAATTGAATTGAATTTTTTCTAGTTTCAGAGAGCACAACACATCCCTCACCCAATATTTATAAGATGGGGGAGCTGCCATCTTCCAGTTCTGTAGTATTAGCCGTCTAGCTAAAGGAGTTGTATAAGCAACAGTGTCCGACTGGATTCTTGATAGGGTGGTACCCATGGGCAGTACTCCAAAAAGGGCTGTAAGGGGAGACGGATCTATAACAGTGTCATATATATCAGAGAAACATTTAAATATTAATTCCCAGAAACCTGACAGTTTATGACAGCCCCAAAACATATGCAACAGTGTGGCTGGTTCCACTTTACATCTGACACAGGTAGGATCAAAATCAGAGAATATTCTTCCAAGTTTGGCCCCCGACCAGTGGATACGGTGAACCACCTTGAATTGAATGAGGCTGTGTCTAGTGCTAAAAGAGGACGAGTGCACCCTGTGCAGCACAGATTCCCAGGCGTCTTCCCCAAGTTCCTCCCCCAAATCCTTTTCCCATCGAGTCTTTAAAGGCACCAAAGAAGGGTTCTGTAAGTCATGAATGATTGCATATACATCTGAAATTGCGCCCCTAGGAAGCTTGTTCAGCTCCAAGATGCTCTCTATAGCTGTATTCACAGGCCTATTGGGAAATCCAGGTGTGTTAGCTCTGACAAAGTTTCTAGTCTGGAGATAGCGGAAAAAGTGGGATTGGGGGAGATTGAACTTTTCCTGCAGCTGAGAAAAAGAGGCAAATGTATCATCAAAGAATAATTGGGCTAGCGAGGAGAGGCCTAGTGAGTGCCAAATGCCAAAAGCCCCATCATTCAAAGATGGAGGAAATAAAATGTTCTGATTGATTGGGCCTGATAGAGAAAAGCCTCGGAGGCTAAAGGCTAAACGGAACTGATTCCAAATTTTAAGAGACTGCTTTACAATTGGGTTGACACACCTTTTGCCTAGGGACACTGGGAGAGACGGGCACAGCACAGAGGAAAGTGCTGCAGGTTTACACGATTCAGACTCCATCTGGACCCAGAGTGGTCTAGGGCCAGTAGGATCAGTCTGCAGCCAGTACAGAACGGCTCTGAAATTCGCAGCCCAGTAGTATGTCTGAAAATTTGGTAGAGCTAAACCCCCCAATGACCTAGGCTTCTGTAAATGTTTTCTACCAATCCGTGGTACCTTGCCATCCCAAATAAAATGCATGAATGATTGATCCAGTGAAATAAAAAAAGATTTTGGAATAAAAATGGGTAAACATTGAAATAAATATAAAAATTTGGGCAACACATTCATTTTAATGACATTAATCCTTCCGATAAGAGAAAGGGGTAGCGAATTCCAAAAAGTAAAAGATTGTTTCAATCTGTCTGCTAGAGCAACAAAGTTTTCCTGAAACAAATTTGAATATTTCCTTGTCACTTTTACTCCCAAGTAAGTGAATTGATCCCGGACAATCCTAAACTGAGAACTTGTAAAAGAGCACTTTAAAGCAGCCTTGTTTACCGGAAAAAGCTCACTCTTGCCTAGATTCAGCTTGTACCCTGAGATTGATCCAAACTTTTTAAGAACAGATAGGGCACGTGGCAATGAGGTATCGGGGTTGGAGATAAACAAAAGGAGGTCGTCAGCATATAGCGAGACTTTCTGCTCCCAGCCCGCCCTGATTATGCCTTGAATGGCATCATTAGAGTGTAGTGCAATGGCGAGAGGTTCGATTGCCAAAGCAAACAACAAGGGGGAGAGTGGGCAACCCTGTCCGGATCCGCGGTGCAAGGGAAAATAGTCAGAGGACAAGTTATTAGTCCGTACCGAAGAATCTTTATCCACGCAATGAATTTGGGACCAAAGCCAAATCTATAAAGGGCAGCTGTTAGGTAATCCCACTCAACGCGGTCAAACGCTTTTTCGTCATCAAGTGAGACCACCACCTCCGGGTCCTCTGACGCTGGGGGGTACAGTATATTCATAAGGCGCCTAATATTGAAAAATAAATGCCTATTTCTCACAAAGCCAGTCTGGTCAGAGTGTATTACTTGGTGCAGCAAGCCTTCCATACGGATGGCTAAAAGCTTAGCTAGGATTTTGTAATCACAGTTTAAAAGCGAGATTGGGCGATAGGATCCACATTCCAGGGGGTCTTTGTTTTTCTTTAGTAGTAATGAAATTGAAGCCTGATAAAGACTAGGCGGTGGCTTTGAAGTATTAAGGCACTCTACAAATAGTCGAGACAAGAATGGGCAAAGCAGACCAGAAAACGTCCTGTAAAATTTGGTTGGAAAACCGTCCGGACCCGGTGATTTACCACTTTTCATTGCGGACCCAACTGTTGTAATCTCCTCATGCGTAAATTCTTCTTCTAGATAGTCATGGGAGTCTGTATCAATTGAAGGCATAGTCAAGCCATTAAAGAAGGAGTCAATCAGCAAAGGGTCTTGAGGGGATTCAGAGGTGTATGGCGCAGAGTAAAATTGTTTAAATTGATCATTGATCTCTTTATGGATAACTGTGGTGGCACCAGACGGGGTCCTTATTTGTGGGATTAAACGTGAGGCCTCAGATTTACGGATCTGATGCGCCAGGAGTTTACTGGCCTTGTCGCCTTGTTCATAGACTTTGTATCGAGCTCGCAAGAGTAACTGTTCAGCGTGCCTGGTAGAAAGCTCATCAAATTCAGATTGGAGTAGTTGGCGCTCTTTATGCAGATCAGAGGAAGGATCCGTAGCATACTTCTCATCCAATGTGGCTATGGACTCGCTCAGGTCCCGAAGTCGCTGGGAGCGAACTCTGTTTTGGTTGGCTGTATAAGAAATCATTTGGCCACGTAGGTATGCTTTGAGAGACTCCCATATGGTAGAGCAGGACATACCTGGTGTTGAATTAGTTTCTAGGAATAAGGTGATTTCAGAAGAAATGTAATTGACAAACTCCTTATCTGAGAGTAAAATGGGGTTGAGACGCCATTGATAACACATAGGAGGTCGCTGGGGAAACTCTAGTTCAAGCACTAATGGTGAATGGTCAGAGATAACAATACTCTCGTAAGTACACTCCCGAAGGTTAGGCAGAAGTTTTTTGTCCAAAAAGAAGTAATCAATCCGGGAGTATGTTTGATGAACATGAGAATAAAAGGAATACTGTCTATCTGTAGGATGTAGGAAACCCCAGGCCTCAAACATAGCATATTTCTGAAGAAAGGATTGAATAAGTAGGGCACATTTAGATGGGCCTGTATTTGTTTGTGAGGACTTGTCAAGAACTGGGGACATTTTACAGTTGAAATCCCCCCCTAAAATCAACAAATGAGAATCTAAATTGGGAATAGCAGACAGAAAGGAAGAAATGAAACTTGTGTCATCCCAATTGGGAGCATAAACACTAGCCAAAACAAGAGGGGTAGAAAACAGTTCACTGGTTACTATGACGTATCGTCCCTTAGGATCAGCAATAACCTGAGAAGCTACAAAGGGAGTAGCTTTATCAACCAGAATAGCAGCACCTCTTGATTTACTATGAAAGTTAGAGTGGAACACTTGACCAACCCAGTCCTTACGCATCCTAAAATGCTCACCAGTCCTCAAGTGAGTCTCTTGTAGTAATGCAATATTTGCATTCAAACCCTTTAAGTGTGTCAACACCCTCTTACGCTTCACCGGGTTGTTAACCCCTTTGGTGTTCCAAGAAATGTACTTCATCGCATTATTTCGGCCCCTCTGGGCATTCCCGTTATTCAACCCTGTCATTAGAGCATAGAATGGAAAAGCAATGAGCGGCCAAAACCCCCAGAATAAATTGTCTCAGAGTAATAATGTACGGTGGTAAATGTTTGGAAAAAGTACAGAAAAAAACAGAAAAAAAACTAAAAAGACAGAATGACAACATTAGAACTGAACAATTCAACCTGCCCCCCCACCCCCTCCCCCCATCCCAGACAATACCTCCCCAAACAAGGTACAAGCCTAAATAGAACATGTTCTCTTCAACAGTATGTCTGTGAGAGTGCGGTCTTAAACCTAAACCACAGTCCTGCTCTTTAAAGTCGCGTTTTGTTAGTGGATCAAGCAGCAAAAAGAAAGATTTGTATGGGGTTTTTTTCAAATAAAAAAAAGGCGAATCCCTTGTGCAAACAGAATGACAAAAGCACCACCTGTAGATGTATATAATTGTATTCCCACTCTTACAACAGGCATTGAGAGAGAAAGTAAATAAAATGTATAAAGGCTCTCAGCCAAAAATTGAATTTGAAGTAAGGAAATCGTAGTAAGACAATCAAAAATAATAGTAATTATAATAGTAGTCTAGTTGACGCTGAGACAGCTTTACAACCAATACCAAAAAACTACGTGTGTGCAACGTTGAACGTTTGCTGGGCATAAATGACGCTCAAAACTTTTAAAATTAAAGTGAGGCCCCAAAAACTCTTTTTTACTATCCACAGTTCGCAAGCAACAGTTTCTGAATTGTGAGCATATTATAGCCATAGCCTCATCCGGAGATTCAAATGTGTAGTCTTTACCCTCATGAGATATCCATAAACGGCCGGAATCGCAGTCCATACTTCACACTTGGATGGTCCCGAAGTACTCGTTTGGCCTGTCCGGAAGCTGCGCGCTGCCTGGAAACAGTGGGAGAGTAGTCCTGCTAGATGGAGAAGCTCCATACTTGAAAGCTCAGAGTGGTATTGCGGGCTCGTCGGAGGATCTCCATCTTCTCATGAAAAAAGTGCACTCGAAGAATTATGTCTCGGGGCCTCTCCCCATCCCGGGGCTTTGGGCGCAGCGACCGGTGGGCTCGATCAATCAGGGGCTTTTCATCTAAGGCAAGAACATCCTTCAGCAGCCCTGAAACGAAATCCGTGGCGCGATGCATTTCCGCGGACTCTGGGACCGATACAAGTCTCAGATTATTGCGGCGAGAGAATCCCTCTAGACTCACACAGCTCTCCTTCACCTTTTTCAAATCCGCAGCTAGGCGTTTAACTTCAGCCTCCAGGGATGTAGTTAAATCGGAGACATTAGTAGCGGAGGTCTCCAGTGCTGCAATCGTTGTAGTGTGTGATGCAGTTGTTGTTTTGAGTAATGCGATTGCTGGCACAGTCTCGTTCCGCAGGATGGTTAAATCTGCTTTTAAAGTATCAGAAACCTCCTGTATTCTGGACTCAATCGTAGCAACCACCTGTGTTTTCATTTCAACTCTCTCAGAGCGTAGTAGTTTGATGGCCTCGAGAATGTTCATTTCAGCGCCGCCGGGCCAAGCCGCGCCCCCGGGTAAAGTGTGCGTCCCCGGGCCCTCAGACTCAGGAGAGGGCGGGTCTTGTAGGCCGGGTTTTCTCAAAGTCATGCTTTTGGCCTTATGCTTGGTCGACAAGCTGACATTCGGAAGCAAAGTAGTCTTGGTTTTTACGGAAAGGGATCACCAAATTAATATTTGAAAATAAATACGGTTCTGCTGCAGAATTCACATAAACTTTAAGAATACCACGGGAGCAAACGGAAAACACGTCAGTCGCACATGGCGTCCCCTACCATCCCCCCTGTCTGTCAGTGTTGACTTTATCACATCATGTTGCAAGTCTCCATGTGTTATTTTTCATGATTTTAGATGTGTGTTTTTGGTTTATGTGTGTGTTTTCGGTTTTCACTCTCAAAAGTACAATTGTTCATAGAGAAACAACAAAATTGGAAAAAAGGCCTTTTTGGGAGGGGGTCCGTAATATTTTTTGTGTAATTCCCCTTTAATTGCATATCTGGCCCTTTAATTGCGCATCTAGGGAGTGAGGAATCTGCAGTCTAATGAGCCGGTCTAGCGAATGAGCCGGTCTAGCGTATGAATGAGGTTGCAACACTGCCTGGTATGGCAACTGCTCGGCCTCCGACCGCAAGGCACTACAGAGGGTAGTGCGAACGGCCCAGTACATCACTGGGGCCAACCTTCCTGCCATCCAGGACCTCTATACTAGGCGGTGGCAGAGGAAGCCCTTAAAAATTGTCAGAGACTCCAGGCACCCTAGTCATAGACTGTTCTCTCTACTACCGCACGGCAAGCGGTACAGGAGCGAAAATTCTAGGTCCAAGAGACTTCTAAACAGCTTCTACCCCCGAGCCATAAAACTCCTGAACATCTAGTCAAATTTCTACCCAGACAATTTGCAGTGCCCCTGCCCTCACCCCCTCATTACACTACTGCTACTCTCTGTTATCATCTATGCATAGTCACTTCAATAAGTCTACCTACATGTACATACTGTACTACCTCAAATAACCGGTGCCCCGACACATTGACTATGTATCGGTACCCCCCTGTATATAGTCTCACTATAGTTATTTCACTGCTGCTCTTTAATTACTTGTTACTTTTGTCTTGTTCTTATCTGTATTTTTTGAAACTGCATTGTTGGTTAGGGGCTCGTAAGCAAGCATTTCACTGTTGTATTTGGCACATGTTACTAATAAAATGTGATTTGATTGTCATAACAACTGAGCATACTTTGTATTTTGGGAACAGAACAGCTTTTGTGTTTAGGGAACATATATTTTGTGATGTCCCCACATTGTTCCCACCAGACTGTTCCCACAACCTAATGAAACATTCTGGATACCTTTAAAGAACAGACAAAAAGTGTTGTAGGAATATTCTTGCAACATCAGGTGCATGTTTTATACAAGCATTGTATAATCATCAGCACAGCTGGACAGTTTTTTGTGGTATGAGAACATTTGCCACAACCTAACACATTTTCTGGAGAATTTCACCGAACTAATTTTGGTTTGCTGGGAAAACATTACTGGTACATTGTGTTATTAGTGTCACGTTCTGACCATCATTCTTGTGTGTTTTCCTTGTTTTAGTGTTGGTCAGGACGTGAGCTGGGTGGGCATTCTATGTTGTGTGTCTGGTTTGTCTATTTCTATGTTTGGCCTGATATGGTTCTCAATCAGAGGCAGGTGTTAGTCATTGTCTCTGATTGGGAACCATATTTAAGTAGCCTGTTTTGTGTTGGGTTTTGTGGGTGATTGTTCCTGTCTTTGTGTTTGTGGCACCAGATAGGACTGTTTCGGTTTTTTCACATTTCTTATTTTGTCGATTGTTGTTTCCTGGGAAGAGGATAAGAACACTGGATAAGTGGTTAAGCGTTAAAGCTTTATACTACCGTGATTCAGAGGTAACAGAGAGGGGACTGGTGTGCTCATTGGATATGCAGGGTTCAGAATTACCATATGGCTTACCTCAAGGCCATATAACTTACCCTGAACACATTTAGATCTCTGGAAAACAATCCATCCCTGAAATGACAGACAGAATGACTCAACAGACAGCCCATCTATCTCTGTCTGTCGCACACACAGAAATACATTGTAATTCTATGGTCTCAGACCATATTGTCCTGTAGCCCCCCTCTGTGTGTGTGACTGAAGGCTGTTTGTTCTCTGTTTTTTACTCCTCAACTTTAAAAAAAAGTTTCATAAGGAACTTGTCTCTGTGTGTGTGTGTGTGTGTGTGTGTGTGTGTGTGTGTGTGTGTGTGTGGCAGCAGCTGTATTCGGGGATCAGAAAGAAGTTTGAGCAAAGTGACAGAGATAGAACTGGGTCAGGCCTCCTGACTAGAACACAGACAGTCTGCAAGACCAACTGGAACACACATACACTTTAAATACTTTATTTGAATTTACAAATCACATTACATCATAAAGGATTCAAACATTTCACTTAAGAAACAAAAAGCACCTTCTCCTCCACACAGTCAGGCTGTACACAGAGGCTGAAACAGAGCAGTACCTTCTCCTACACACAGTCAGGCTGTACACAGAGGCTGAAACAGAGCAGTACCTTCTCCTCCCCACAGTCAGGCTGTACACAGAGGCTGAAACAGAGCAGTACCTTCTCCTCCACACAGTCAGGCTGTACACAGAGGCTGAAACAGAGCAGTACCTTCTCCTCCACACAGTCAGGCTGTACACAGAGGCTGAAACAGAGCAGTACCTTCTCCTCCACACAGTCAGGCTGTACACAGAGGCTGAAACAGAGCAGTACCTTCTCCTCCACACAGTCAGGCTTTACACGGAGGCTGAAACAGAGCAGTACCTTCTCCTCCACACAGTCAGGCTGTACACAGAGGCTGAAACAGAGCAGCACCTTCTCCTCCACACAGTCAGGCTGTACACAGATGCTGAAACAGAGCAGCACCTTCTCCTCCACACAGTCAGGCTGTACACAGAGGCTGAAACAGAGCAGCACCTTCTCCTCCACACAGTCAGGCTGTACACAGAGGCTGAAACAGAGCAGTACCTTCTCCTCCACACAGTCAGGCTGTACACAGAGGCTGAAACAGAGCAGTACCTTCTCCTCCACACAGTCAGGCTGTACACAGAGGCTGAAACAGAGCAGTACCTTCTCCTCCACACAGTCAGGCTGTACACAGAGACTGAAACAGAGCAGTACCTTCTCCTCCACACAGTCAGGCTGTACACAGAGGCTGAAACAGAGCAGTACCTTCTCCTCCACACAGTCAGGCTGTACACAGAGGCTGAAACAGAGCAGTACCTTCTACTCCAGACAGTCAGGCTGTACACAGAGGCTGAAACAGAGCAGTACCTTCTCCTCCACACAGTCAGGCTGTACACAGAGGCTGAAACAGAGCAGTACCTTCTACTCCACACAGTCAGGCTGTACACAGTGGCTGAAACAGAGCAGCACCTTCTCCTCCACACAGTCAGGCTGTACACAGAGGCTGAAACAGAGCAGCACCTTCTCCTCCACACAGTCAGGCTGTACACAGAGGCTGAAACAGAGCAGTACCTTCTCCTCCACAGAGTCAGGCTGTACACAGAGGCTGAAACAGAGCAGTACCTTCTCCTCCACACAGTCAGGCTGTACACAGAGGCTGAAACAGAGCAGTACCTTCTCCTCCACACAGTCAGGCTGTGCACAGAGGCTGAAACAGAGCAGTACCTTCTTCTCCACACAGTCAGGCTGTACACAGAGGCTGAAACAGAGCAGTACCTTCTCCTACACACAGTCAGGCTGTACACAGAGGCTGAAACAGAGGAGTACCTTCTCCTACACACAGTCAGGCTGTACACAGAGGCTGAAACAGAGCAGTACCTTCTCCTACACACAGTCAGGCTGTACACAGAGACTGAAACAGAGCAGTACCTTCTCCTACACACAGTCAGGCTGTACACAGAGGCTGAAACAGAGCAGTACCTTCTCCTACACACAGTCAGGCTGTACACAGAGGCTGAAACAGAGCAGTACCTTCTCCTCCACACAGTCAGGCTGTACACAGAGGCAGAAACAGAGCAGTACCTTCTCCTCCACAAAGTCAGGCTGTACACAGAGACTGAAACAGAGCAGTACCTTATCCTACACACAGTCAGGCTGTACACAGAGGCTGAAACAGAGCAGTACCTTCTCCTCCACACAGTCAGGCTGTACACAGAGGCTGAAACAGAGCAGTACCTTCTCCTCCACACAGTCAGGCTGTACACAGAGGCTAAAACAGAGCAGTACCTTCTCCTCCACACAGTCAGGCTGTACACAGAGGCTGAAACAGAGCAGTACCTTCTCCTCCACACAGTCAGGCTGTACACAGAGGCTAAAACAGAGCAGTACCTTCTCCTCCACACAGTCAGGCTGTACACAGAGGCTGAAACAGAGCAGTACCTTCTCCTCCACACAGTCAGGCTGTACACAGAGGCTGAAACAGAGCAGTACCTTCTTCTCCACACAGTCAGGCTGTACCCAGAGGCTGAAACAGAGCAGTACCTTCTCCTACACACAGTCAGGCTGTACACAGAGGCTGAAACAGAGCAGTACCTTCTCCTACACACAGTCAGGCTGTACACAGAGGCTGAAACAGAGCAGTACCTTCTCCTACACACAGTCAGGCTGTACACAGAGGCTGAAACAGAGCAGTACCTTCTCCTACACACAGTCAGGCTGTACACAGAGGCTGAAACAGAGCAGTACCTTCTCCTACACACAGTCACGCTGTACACAGAGGCTGAAACAGAGCAGTACCTTCTCCTCCACACAGTCAGGCTGTACACAGAGGCAGAAACAGAGCAGTACCTTCTCCTCCACACAGTCAGGCTGTACACAGAGACTGAAACAGAGCAGTACCTTCTCCTCCACACAGTCAGGCTGTACACAGAGGCTGAAACAGAGCAGTACCTTCTCCTCCACACAGTCAGGCTGTACACAGAGGCTGAAACAGAGCAGTACCTTCTCCTCCACACAGTCAGGCTGTACACAGAGGCTCAAACAGAGCAGTACCTTCTCCTCCACACAGTCAGGCTGTACACAGAGGCTGAAACAGAGCAGTACCTTCTCCTCCACACAGTCAGGCTGTACACAGAGGCTGAAACAGAGCAGTACCTTCTCCTCCACACAGTCAGGCTGTACACAGAGGCTGAAACAGAGCAGTACCTTCTCCTCCACACAGTCAGGCTGTACACAGAGGCTCAAACAGAGCAGTACCTTCTCCTCCACACAGTCAGGCTGTACACAGAGGCTGAAACAGAGCAGTACCTTCTCCTCCACACAGTCAGGCTGTACACAGAGGCTGAAACAGAGCAGTACCTTCTTCTCCACACAGTCAGGCTGTACCCAGAGGCTGAAACAGAGCAGTACCTTCTCCTACACACAGTCAGGCTGTACACAGAGGCTGAAACAGAGCAGTACCTTCTCCTACACACAGTCAGGCTGTACACAGAGGCTGAAACAGAGCAGTACCTTCTTCTCCACACAGTCAGGCTGTAACAGAGGCTGAAACAGAGCAGTACCTTCTCCTACACACAGTCAGGCTGTACACAGAGGCTGAAACAGAGCAGTACCTTCTCCTACACACAGTCAGGCTGTACACAGAGGCTGAAACAGAGCAGTACCTTCTCCTACACACAGTCAGGCTGTACACAGAGGCTGAAACAGAGCAGTACCTTCTCCTACACACAGTCAGGCTGTACACAGAGGCTGAAACAGAGCAGTACCTTCTCCTACACACAGTCAGGCTGTACACAGAGGCTGAAACAGAGCAGTACCTTCTCCTCCACACAGTCAGGCTGTACACAGAGGCAGAAACAGAGCAGTACCTTCTCCTCCACACAGTCAGGCTGTACACAGAGACTG
The DNA here is from genome assembly GCF_018296145.1 of Oncorhynchus tshawytscha. NCBI lineage: Eukaryota > Metazoa > Chordata > Actinopteri > Salmoniformes > Salmonidae > Oncorhynchus > Oncorhynchus tshawytscha. The sequence continues at coordinate 70,493,780 of NC_056433.1, forward strand.
AAACAGAGCAGTATCTTCTCCTACACACAGTCAGGCTGTACACAGAGGCTGAAACAGAGCAGTACCTTCTCCTCCACACAGTCAGGCTGTACACAGAGGCTGAAACAGAGCAGTACCTTCTCCTCCACACAGTCAGGCTGTACACAGAGGCTGAAACAGAGCAGTACCTTCTCCTCCACACAGTCAGGCTGTACACAGAGGCTGAAACAGAGCAGTACCTTCTCCTCCACACAGTCAGGCTGTACACAGAGGCTCAAACAGAGCAGTACCTTCTTCTCCACACAGTCAGGCTGTACACAGAGGCTGAAACAGAGCAGTACCTTCTCCTACACACAGTCAGGCTGTACACAGAGGCTGAAACAGAGCAGTACCTTCTCCTACACACAGTCAGGCTGTACACAGAGGCTGAAACAGAGCAGTACCTTCTCCTCCACACAGTCAGGCTGTACACAGAGGCTGAAACAGAGCAGTACCTTCTCCTCCACACAGTCAGGCTGTACACAGAGGCTGAAACAGAGCAGTACCTTCTCCTCCACACAGTCAGGCTGTACACAGAGGCTGAAACAGAGCAGTACCTTCTCCTCCACACAGTCAGGCTGTACACAGAGGCTGAAACAGAGCAATACCTTCTCCTACACACAGTCAGGCTGTACACAGAGGCTGAAAAGAGCAGTACCTTCTCCTCCACACAGTCAGGCTGTACACAGAGACTGAAACAGAGCAGTACCTTCTCCTCCACACAGTCAGGCTGTACACAGAGGCAAAAACAGAGCAGTACCTTCTCCTCCACACATTCAGGCTGTACACAGAGGCTGAAACAGAGCAGTACCTTCTCCTACACACAGTCAGGCTGTACACAGAGGCAGAAACAGAGCAGTACCTTCTCCTCCACACAGTCAGGCTGTACACAGAGGCTGAAACAGAGCAGTATCTTCTCCTACACACAGTCAGGCTGTACACAGAGGCTGAAACAGAGCAGTACCTTCTCCTACACACAGTCAGGCTGTACACAGAGACTGAAACAGAGCAGTACCTTCTCCTACACACAGTCAGGCTGTACACAGAGGCTGAAACAGAGCAGTACCTTATCCTACACACAGTCAGGCTGTACACAGAGGCTGAAACAGAGCAGTACCTTCTCCTCCACACAGTCAGGCTGTACACAGAGGCTGAAACAGAGCAGTACCTTCTCCTCCACACAGTCAGGCTGTACACAGAGGCTAAAACAGAGCAGTACCTTCTCCTCCACACAGTCAGGCTGTACACAGAGGCTGAAACAGAGCAGTACCTTCTTCTCCACACAGTCAGGCTGTACACAGAGGCTGAAACAGAGCAGTACATTCTCCTACACACAGTCAGGCTGTACACAGAGGCTGAAACAGAGCAGTACCTTCTCCTACACACAGTCAGGCTGTACACAGAGGCTGAAACAGAGCAGTACCTTCTCCTACACACAGTCAGGCTGTACACAGAGGCTGAAACAGAGCAGTACCTTCTCCTACACACAGTCAGGCTGTACACAGAGGCTGAAACAGAGCAGTACCTTCTCCTACATACAGTCAGGCTGTACACAGAGGCTGAAACAGAGCAGTACCTTCTCCTCCACACAGTCAGGCTGTACACAGAGGCTGAAACAGAGCAGTACCTTCTCCTACACACAGTCAGGCTGTACACAGAGGCTGAAACAGAGCAGTACCTTCTCCTCCACACAGTCAGGCTGTACACAGAGACTGAAACAGAGCAGTACCTTCTCCTACACACAGTCAGGCTGTACACAGAGGCTGAAACAGAGCAGTACCTTCTCCTCCACACAGTCAGGCTGTACACAGAGGCTCAAACAGAGCAGTACCTTCTTCTCCACACAGTCAGGCTGTACACAGAGGCAGAAACAGAGCAGTACCTTCTCCTCCACACAGTCAGGCTGTACACAGAGGCTGAAACAGAGCAGTACCTTCTCCTCCACACAGTCAGGCTGTACACAGAGGCAAAAACAGAGCAGTACCTTCTCCTCCACACAGTCAGGCTGTACACAGAGACTGAAACAGAGCAGTACCTTCTCCTACACACAGTCAGGCTGTACACAGAGGCTGAAACAGAGCAGTACCTTCTCCTCCACACAGTCAGGCTGTACACAGAGGCTCAAACAGAGCAGTACCTTCTTCTCCACACAGTCAGGCTGTACACAGAGGCTGAAACAGAGCAGTACCTTCTCCTACACACAGTCAGGCTGTACACAGAGGCTGAAACAGAGCAGTACCTTCTCCTACACACAGTCAGGCTGTACACAGAGGCTGAAACAGAGCAGTACCTTCTCCTCCACACAGTCAGGCTGTACACAGAGGCTGAAACAGAGCAGTACCTTCTCCTCCACACAGTCAGGCTGTACACAGAGGCTGAAACAGAGCAGTACCTTCTCCTCCACACAGTCAGGCTGTACACAGAGGCTGAAACAGAGCAGTACCTTCTCCTCCACACAGTCAGGCAGTACACAGAGGCTGAAACAGAGCAGTACCTTCTCCTCCACACAGTCAGGCTGTACACAGAGGCTGAAACAGAGCAGTACCTTCTCCTCCACACAGTCAGGCTGTACACAGAGGCTGAAACAGAGCAGTACCTTCTCCTCCACACAGTCAGGCTGTACACAGAGGCTGAAACAGAGCAGTACCTTCTCCTACACACAGTCAGGCTGTACACAGAGGCTGAAACAGAGCAGTACCTTCTCCTACACACAGTCAGGCTGTACACAGAGGCTGAAACAGAGCAGTACCTTCTCCTACACACAGTCACGCTGTACACAGAGGCTGAAACAGAGCAGTACCTTCTCCTCCACACAGTCAGGCTGTACACAGAGGCAAAAACAGAGCAGTACCTTCTCCTCCACACAGTCAGGCTGTACACAGAGACTGAAACAGAGCAGTACCTTCTCCTACACACTGTCAGGCTGTACACAGAGGCTGAAACAGAGCAGTACCTTCTCCTACACACAGTCAGGCTGTACACAGAGGCTGAAACAGAGCAGTACCTTCTTCTCCACACAGTCAGGCTGTACACAGAGGCTGAAACAGAGCAGTACCTTCTCCTACACACAGTCAGGCTGTACACAGAGGCTGAAACAGAGCAGTACCTTCTCCTACACACAGTCAGGCTGTACACAGAGGCTGAAACAGAGCAGTACCTTCTCCTACACACAGTCACGCTGTACACAGAGGCTGAAACAGAGCAGTACCTTCTCCTCCACACAGTCAGGCTGTACACAGAGGCAAAAACAGAGCAGTACCTTCTCCTCCACACAGTCAGGCTGTACACAGAGACTGAAACAGAGCAGTACCTTCTCCTACACACAGTCAGGCTGTACACAGAGGCTGAAACAGAGCAGTACCTTCTCCTCCACACAGTCAGGCTGTACACAGAGGCTCAAACAGAGCAGTACCTTCTTCTCCACACAGTCAGGCTGTACACAGAGGCTGAAACAGAGCAGTACCTTCTCCTACACACAGTCAGGCTGTACACAGAGGCTGAAACAGAGCAGTACCTTCTCCTCCACACAGTCAGGCTGTACACAGAGGCTGAAACAGAGCAGTACCTTCTCCTCCACACAGTCAGGCTGTACACAGAGGCTGAAACAGAGCAGTACCTTCTCCTCCACACAGTCAGGCTGTACACAGAGGCTGAAACAGAGCAGTACCTTCTCCTCCACACAGTCAGGCTGTACACAGAGGCTGAAACAGAGCAGTACCTTCTCCTCCACACAGTCAGCCTGTACACAGAGGCTCAACCAGAGCAGTACCTTCTTCTCCACACAGTCAGGCTGTACACAGAGGCTGAAACAGAGCAGTACCTTCTCCTACACACAGTCAGGCTGTACACAGAGGCTGAAACAGAGCAGTACCTTCTCCTACACACAGTCAGGCTGTACACAGAGGCTGAAACAGAGCAGTACCTTCTCCTCCACACAGTCAGGCTGTACACAGAGGCTGAAACAGAGCAGTACCTTCTCCTCCACACAGTCAGGCTGTACACAGAGGCTCAAACAGAGCAGTACCTTCTCCTCCACACAGTCAGGCTGTACACAGAGGCTGAAACAGAGCAGTACCTTCTCCTCCACACAGTCAGGCTGTACACAGAGGCTGAAACAGAGCAGTACCTTCTCCTACACACAGTCAGGCTGTACACAGAGGCTGAAACAGAGCAGTACCTTCTCCTACACACAGCTAGGCTGCCCATAATGCCTGAAACAGAGCAGTACCTTCTCGTACACACAGCTAGGCTGCCCATAATGCCTGAAACAGAGCAGTACCTTCTCCTACACACAGCTAGGCAGCCCATAACGGCTGAAACGGAGCAGTACTTTCTCCACACAGCTAGGTTGCCATTCATGGCTGGAGCATTGCCTAGCCAGTTGTTTTACTCTACTCTTAGGCAGTCCTGCAATCTGAAGGCCATGTATCGTAAGCCTATGTACGCGGCCCAGACTGTCAAATATCAATGTCACCAACCTGCATCTGTATCCCAGGCTATCCAAGAGTGATATGAGGGGCTGGTATTTAAGAAGCTGGTATTTAAGGATCTTTTCAGAAAAGGCCTGCTCCATGTAGTAATTGAATGTGCAGCCTGATTCCAAAATCAGCACCTCCCTCTGGCCTCCACCCACCCACAACAACAATATCTGGCTTATTCAGCAGACAAGAAAACACATTCTCATCAACTTCAAACCAGGCTCCTCTGACAAGAGAATGTTTGTGTATTTTCCCTGTCGGTGAAACCCCCCCTCACCTCAGTAGCTACTAGGTCAACAAGGCACTCATGTCTAACAATAGACAAGTCTGTAAATGAACGGCAACCATTAAAAATATGTGCAACAGACACCTTTACATTTAATTCAGGGGATCATGATTTGCAGCGTACCAGAGTAGAACTTGTAGCCTCGCCTTACCGGTAAAGGTGAGAATGTCCTCGCCAATGGCAGCATTTTGGTACATGGAATAGGAGACAGAGTGTTCAGCACAGTCCATAGTAGCAAGTTTCCTCTGCAGCCTCAGCCCAGTCAAGTGCTGCCGTAGCTGCAAACAGAGTATCAGAGACAGTCACTGTCTCAGTTTGCATGTGAGTCCATGTCCATCAGAGCTCCATGCCAGTGCGGTTGACCAGGTCATTGAGGTCTGGCCAGTCAGACCAGATTCCAAAGCCTGCAGCACGAGTGGCCAGTTTTCCATTGGCCTTCCTCCTGAAGCCCGGGAAATTGTCTACAGTCTGCGGTCAGTGGGACCTTCGTCCTCTGTAGGTCCAAAAGGGAGGAGGCTCTGGCTAACTTCCTAACTGTCACATCATCACTGTAGAGCTTGTTTAACAGGTGAGTCAGTATTGTAGCAATGTAAATCCACTCGACATTCAGGACACCCAAAACACCCTCCCTTTGGCTCAGTAAGACAACGGCACGTGTGGTGTGTGTGTTTAAGCATAGGACTTAGTCACCACTTGAACCGTTTTGTTATTCATTTCCCTCTGAACCTTCTGTGGGATATGCACATTGGTAAACAGATTTTGAATCTTAACTAGGGCCACCTCTCTCACAGCCTCTAGCTTCATGACCACAGGCAGAGGGGAAATGTCAATCACATTAAGCCTGGTTGAATACACATGGAAAAGCTCCTCATCTTATTCCCCCCACTCGCCAGCTAAATTAAACTTCTGTCCAAGATAGCTGTATGTTTCGTGATGACAATACGATTGGTTTATTCATTAGTGTAAATGTTGGGGGCTTATCCATTGTAGATGTTTTCCTCCGCTGCGTCTTTCATAGAACACTGTACATTTTGGGTGTTTCACTTCCAGCACAGACCACTTGGAAATGTCATCTGTGCGAGAGAGCATGTCTTTGATAACATGCTCCTCTCTGGAGGAGATCTGAACGTCATCAGCATACCCCTGTACTAGCTTCGGTGACAGCACATGGACTAGGGCGCACTGGCATAGCCATTTCAGCCACTGGTTAATGGCTAGGTGGAAGTTAACGGCACTCCATGGGCAGCCTGTTTTTATGCCAACCCTAAATGGGATTGGTTCAGTCAGGTGCTCCTCACAGGTAACTTAGAGAAAAGAGCCTTTGTACACATCGGATATAATGTCCATATAAGGCTGAGGCAGTTGTATTTCCTCAAGTGCGTTGATCTTAACACTATGTGATAAAGTACCAAAGGCATCACTAAAGTCCAGAAAAACAGTGGAAAGATTTTTGAATTCATGCTTGAACTCATCAATTCCAGTTTATAAGCAGAAGACATGCAAATTCATGCCCTGTCTATCTATATGTGCAATTTGTTTGGGAGAGAGAATGCCTATACCCACTGTGCACACACTGATTGAATCAACATTGTTTCCACGTCATTTCAATTAAATTATGTTGAACCAATATAGAATAGATGTTGAATTGACATCTGTGCCCAATGGGTATCTACAAGCCAAGGTAGTATGAGTCAGGCACGGTACCTTTCCATTAATCAGACAGGCATTGAAGATATGCATGAGGGCATGGGAGGACTGAGGCATTTCAGATGGTGTCACTTAACTACTGACTCCCTATCCCGCATGCGGGAGCGTAATCATCGCCTGACACTAATTAGCATAACGCAACGGACATAAACATCCCTAGAAAATATTCCTATTCATGAAAATCACAAATGAAATATATTGAGACACAGCTTAGCCTTTTGTTAATCACCCTGTCATCTCAGATTTTCAAAATATGCTTTACAGCCAAAGCTAGACAAGCATTTGTGTAAGTTTATTGATAGTCTAGCATAGCATTTTGTCCAGCTAGCAGCAGGTAACTTGGTCACGGAAATCAGAAAAGCAATCAAATTAAATCGTTTACCTTTGATGAGCTTCAGATGTTTTCACTCACGAGACTCCCAGTTAGATAGCAAATGTTCCTTTTTTCCAAAAATATTATTTTTGTAGGCGAAATAGCTCTGTTTGTTCTTCACGTTTGGCTGAGAAATCGCCCGGAAATTGCAGTCACGAAACGGCGAAAAATATTCCAAATTAGCTCCATAATATCGACAGAAACAACGGAAACGTTGTTTTTAATCAATCCTCAAGGTGTTTTTCAAATATCTATTCGATAATATATCCATCGGGACAATTCGTTTTTCAGTAGGACCGATTGGAGTAATGGGAGAATCTCTCTGGGGGCATCAGGTGACCACTTGCGCAATGTAGCCGCCTACGGCTATTCTTCAACATAAATGCGTAAAACTACGTCACAATGCTGTAGACACCTTGGGGAATACGTAGAAAGCGTAATCTGGTTGATAGCACATTCACAGCTCAATAGGGACTCATTGGAACGCAGCGCTTTCAAAACATGGGGCACTTCCGGATTGGATTTTTCTCAGGCTTTCGCCTGCAACATCAGTTCTGTTATACTCACAGACAATATCTTTACAGTTTTGGAAACGTTAGAATGTTTTCTATCCTAAGCTGTCAATTATATGCATATTCTAGCATCTTGTCCTGACAAAATATCCCGTTTACAACGGGAACGTTTTTTTTCCAAAAATGAAAATACTGCCCCCTAGTCACAACAGGTATTAAAGAGATACGGTAATTTGGGATTTTGGCAAGGAGGCCGTTTATCAAGTAGAAGTAGATTTGCGAGCCATTGCTAACTAGCATTAGTGTAATGACTGGAGGTCTATGGGTATCTTCTAACGCTAGTTAGCATTGGCTCACGAAACTACCTCTAACTTCCTTCATACTGGACACAGAGACATAAAAATGATATCCACAAGTTCATCTGACTCTGGGGAAGAAGATAAAAGGCCTCGTTGCCAAAATCACCAAGTATGTCCCTTTAAAGTCTCATAAGTGACACCATCTGATCCACTTACTTTGTTGTTTGGTAGTGAAGTCAAAACATTTTCTACCTCCTCAAGGGGGAAATTGCATATCTCTGGGAAATATTATGCTTGTACCGTTGGTTTCACACAACAGAAACGCTGTGATCAGCGGTACACTATCAGACGGGTCTTGGCATTTGTCAATATAGTAGTTCTGTGCATTATTAACATTACTAGTACTGGGCGGGGGGGGAGGGGTGTTCACAATAATGTCAATTGCTTTAGATATGAGATGTTGCCATAGGTATGCCATTTTCTGCCTGCATACCTGTCTGTCCTCTTTTGCATTGAGCCCCACAGCCACTGACTGATGGTCAATCCAGCTGGTGAGGGAGAACACTGTCACCTCTGCTTGGTAATCCTTGCGTGTAGGGAACTTTCCCAGGATCCGGGATTCATCCAGGAGCTCTGAATGGTCTCCTGTCCTGGTGTTTTGCAGAAAAGACAATGTTCTTGTACAGTAGCAAGCCCCATTCAGAATAACCACCATTCTATTCCATTTCTCCAGATCCCCAGATGAGATGAAGTTGGTTTTCTCCTGAAGCAGTTTAGTGTCTCTCGTGAGTCTGGAATTCTTTCCATTCATGTTGTGACAGCTGACGTTCATACTCAGAGAAATCTGTTCAAATCAAATTTATTTATATAGCCCTTCGTACATCAGCTGATATCTCAAAGTGCTGTACAGAAACCCAGCCTAAAACCCCAAACAGCAAGCAATGAAGGTGTAGAAGCACGGTGGCTAGGAAAAACTCCCTAGAAAGGCCAAAACCTAGGAAGAAACCTAGAGAGGAACCAGGCTATGTGGGGTGGCCAGTCCTCTTCTGGCTGTGCCGGGTGGAGATTATAACAGAACATGGCCAAGATGTTCAAATGTTCATAAATGACCAGCATGGTCGAATAATAATAAGGCACAACAGTTGAAACAGGAGCAGCAGCACGGCCAGGTGGACTGGGGACAGCAAGGAGTCATCATGTCAGGTAGTCCTGGGGCATGGTCCTAGGGCTCAGGTCCTCCGAGAGAGGGAGAGAGAGAGAAAGAGAGAATTAGAGAACGCACACTTAGATTCACACAGGACACCGAATAGGACAGGAGAGGTACTCCAGATATAACAAACTGACCCTAGCCCCCCGACACATTAACTACTGCAGCATAAATACTGGAGGCTGAGACAGGAGGGGTCAGGAGACACTGTGGCCCCATCCAAGGACACCCCCAGACAGGGCCAAACAGGAAGGATATAACTGTTCAGTTACTGAAGTATCCCTGCACGCCAGGTGAACTGCAGTTGGGTGGTGAATACTCCATGGTACGGTAGACTCGGCCACTGAGTTGCGACAAGGCACATTAGTACCAAAAGTGTCCGAAACATCATCAGACCTGTATTGCATTAACGACACACTGACACACACACTAACACACACACATCGATCTCACTGATGTTCCCACTGACAAAATATTTCTCACTCGTTGTGTTTGTCTCAGGATGTTGTTATATCTTGTTGTTGTTGTTGCTCTGAGTCCCTGCCACTCTGAGGCATAGTAATACAGCTTCAATTATTGCTGTTCTGTTTGAGCTGTGGTGTCGTCACTGACACGCCATGGCAAACAACGGCCTGTGCTGAAATCACTCTGGCACTGTTTCCAAACTTAATCTCTCCCTCTCTCTATCTCTCATTGCCTGTTGTCTCCCTCCCTCACTCTTTCTTTCTCTGCCTCTTTCTCTGTCTTAGTCTTTCTTTCTTTCTGACATTTTGTATATTCCTCTTATGTACAGTACTGTTCAAATCAACCCTGGTTCAAATAGACCATCCACTCTACCTCCCTCTCAAACCACTCTCACAGAGACAAAACAAGGCTAAAATAATCAATAACAACAGCATGTCACATGTGCAACCAAAGGGGAAAAAACTGTAGACAACCTTTACTCCACACACAGAGATGCATACAAAGCTCTCCCCTGCCCTCCATTTGTCAAATCCGACCATAATTCTATCATCCTGATTCCTGCTTAGAAACAAAAACTAAAGAAGGAAGTACCAGTGACTCGCTCAATACGGAACTCGTCAGATGACACAGATGCTACTCTACATGACTGTTTTTCTAGCACAGACTGGAATATGTTCCGGGATTCATCTAATGGCATTGAGGAGTATAATACCTCAGTCATCGGCTTCATCAATAAGTGCATCGACGACGTCGTCCGCACAGTGACGTACATATCCCAACCAGAAGTCATGGATTACAGGCAACATCTGCTTCAAGCTAAAGGCTAGAGCTGCCACGTTCAAGGAGCGGGACACTAATCCGGATGCCTAAAAGAAATCCCACTATGCCCTCAGATGAACCATCAAACAGGCAAAGCATCAATACAGGAATAAGATTGAATCCTACTACACCAGCTCTGACGCTCATCGGATTTGGCAGGGCTTGGAAACTATTACGAACTACAAAGGGAAACTCAGCCACGAGCTGCCCATGACGCGAGCCTACCAGACGAGCCAAATGCCTTCAAATCAAATCAAATCAAATTTTATATATAGCCCTTCGTACATCAGCTGATATCTCAAAGTGCTGTACAGAAACCCAGCCTAAAACCCCAAACAGCAAGCAATGCAGGTGTAGAAGCACGGTGGCTAGGAAAAACTCCCTAGAAAGGCCAAAACCTAGGAAGAAACCTAGAGAGGAACCAGGCTATGTGGGGTGGCCAGTCCTCTTCTGGCTGTGCCGGGTGGAGATTATAACAGAACATGGCCAAGATGTTCAAATGTTCATAAAAGACCAGTATGGTTGAATAATAATAAGGCAGAACAGTTGAAACTGGAGCAGCAGCACGGTCAGGTGGACTGGGGACAGCAAGGAGTCATCATGTCAGGTAGTCCTGGGGCATGGTCCTAGGGCTCAGGTCCTCCGAGAGAGAGAAAGAAAGAGAGAATTAGAGAGAGCATATGTGGGGTGGCCAGTCCTCTTCTGGCTGTGCCGGGTGGAGATTATAACAGAACATGGCCAAGATGTTCAAATGTTCATAAATGACCAGCATGGTCCAATAATAATAAGGCAGAACAGTTGAAACTGGAGCAGCAGCACAGTCAGGTGGAAGTTGAAACTGGAGCAGCAGCATGGCCAGGTGGACTGGGGACAGCAAGGAGTCATCATGTCAGGTAGTCCTGGGGCATGGTCCTAGGGCTCAGGTCAGTTGAAACTGGAACAGCAGCATGGCCAGGTGGACTGGGGACAGCAAGGAGTCATCATGTCAGGTAGTCCTGGAGCTCAGGTCCTAGGGCTCAGGTCCTCCGAGAGAGAGAAAGAAAGAGAGAAGGAGAGAATTAGAGAACGCACACTTAGATTCACACAGGACACCGAATAGGACAGGAGAAGTACTCCAGATATAACAAACTGACCCCAGCCCCCCGACACATAAACTACTGCAGCATAAATACTGGAGGCTGAGACAGGAGGGGTCAGGAGACACTGTGGCCCCATCCGAGGTCACCCCGGACAGGGCCAAACAGGAAGGATATAACCCCACCCACTTTGCCAAAGCACAGCCCCCACACCACTAGAGGGATATCTTCAACCACCAACTTACCATCCTGAGACAAGGCTGAGTATAGCCCACAAAGATCTCCGCCACGGCACAACCCAAGGGGGGCGCCAACCCAGACAGGATGACCACAACAGTGAATCAACCCACTCAGGTGACGCACCCCCTCCAGGGACGGCATGAGAGAGCCCCAGTAAGCCAGTGACCCAGCCCCTGTAATAGGGTTAGAGGCAGAGAATCCCAGTGGAAAGAGGGGAACCGGCCAGGCAGAGACAGCAAGGGCGGTTCGTTGCTCCAGAGCCTTTCTGTTCACCTTCACACTCCTGGGCCAGACTACACTCAATCATATGACCCACTGAAGAGATGAGTCTCAGTAAAGACTTAAAGGTTGAGACCGAGTTTGCGTCTCTCACATGGTTAGGCAGACCATTCCATAAAAATGGAGCTCTATAGGAGAAAGCCCTGCCTCCAGCTGTTTGCTTAGAAATTCTAGGGACAATTAGGAGGCCTGCGTCTTGTGACCGTAGCGTACGTGTAGGTATGTACGGGGACCAAATCAGAGAGATAGGTAGGAGCAAGCCCATGTAATGCTTTGTAGGTTAGCAGTAAAACCTTGAAATCAGCCCTTGCTTTGACAGGAAGCCAGTGTAGAGAGGCTAGCACTGGAGTAATATGATCAAATTTTTTGGTTCTAGTCAGGATTCTAGCAGCCGTATTTAGCACTAACTGAAGTTTATTTAGTGCTTTATCCGGGTAGCCGGAAAATAGAGCATTGCAGTAGTCTAACCTAGAAGTGACAAAAGCATGGATTAATTTTTCTGCATCATTTTTGGACAGAAAGTTTCTGATTTTTGCAATGTTACGTAGATGGAAAAAAGATGTCCTTGAAATGGTCTTGATATGTTCTTCAAAAGAGAGATCAGGGTCCAGAGTAACGCCGAGGTCCTCCACAGTTTTATTTGAGACGACTGTACAACCATTAAGATTAATTGTCAGATTCAACAGAATATCTCTTTGTTTCTTGGGACCTAGAACAAGCATCTCTGTTTTGTCCGAGTTTAATAGTAGAAAGTTTGCAGCCATCCACTTCCTTATGTCTGAAACACATGCTTCTAGCGAGGGCAATTTTGGGGCTTCACCATGTTTCATTGAAATGTACAGCTGTGTGTCATCCGCATAGCAGTGAAAGTTTACATTATGTTTTCGAATAACATCCCCAAGAGGTAAAATATATAGTGAGAACAATAGTGGTCCTAAAACGGAACCTTGAGGAACACCGAAATTTACAGTTTACAATTTACACGGACAAATCCACCACATTTGTCAGAGGACAAACCATTCACAGAGACAAACTGATATCTTTCCGACAGATAAGATCTAAACCAGGCCAGAACTTGTCCGTGTAGACCAATTTGGGTTTCCAATCTCTCCAAAAGAATGTGGTGATCGATGGTATCAAAAGCGGCACTAAGGTCTAGGAGCACGAGGACAGATGCAGAGCTCGGTCCGATGCCATTAAAATGTCATTTACCACCTTCACAAGTGCCGTCTCAGTGCTATGATGGGGTCTAAAACCAGACTGAAGCATTTCGTATACATTGTTTGTCTTCAGGAAGGCAGTGAGTTGCTGAGCAACAGCCTTCTCTAAAATTTTTGAGAGGAATGGAAGATTCGATATAGGCCGATAGTTTTATATGCTTTTATGCTCGCTTCAAGGCAAGCAACACTGAAGCATTCATGAGAGCACCAGCTGTTCCGGACGACTGTGTGATAACACTCTCGGTAGCCAATATGAGCAATACTTTTAAAACAGGTCAACATCCACAAAGCTGCAGGGACAGATGGATTACCAGGACCAATTGTCAAGTGTCTTCACTGACATTTTCAAACTCTCCCTGACTGTGTCTTTAATACCTATATATTTCAAGCAGACCACCATAGTGTCTGTGCCCAAGGAAGCTAAGGTAACCTGCCTAAATGATTACCACCCCATAGCACTCACATCAGTAGCCATGAAGTGCTTTGAAAGGCTAATCATGGCTCACATCAATACCATCATCCTAGATACCCTAGACCCACTCCAATTCGCATACCGCCCCAACGGATCCACACAATCTCAATCACACTCCACACTGCCCTTTCCCACCTGGACAAAAGGAACACCTATGTGAGAATGCTGTTCATTGACTACAGCTCAGCATTCATAGTGCCCACAAAGCGAATCACTAACGGACTCTGGGACTAAACACCTCCCTCTGCAACTGGATCTTGGACTTCCTAACGGGCCGCCCCCAGGTGGTAAGGGTAGGCAACAACACGTCTGCCACACTGATCCTTAACACTGGGGCCCCTCAGGTGTGTGTGCTTAGTACCCTCTTGTACTCCCTGTTTTGCCACGACTGCATGGCCAAACACGACTCCAACACCATCATTAAGTTTGCTGACGACACAACCTGATCACCGACAACGATGAGACAGCCTATAGAGAGGAGGCCAGAGACCTGGCAGTGTAGTGCCAGGACAACAACCTCTCCCTCAATGTGAGCAAGACAAAGGAGCTGATCTTCGACTACAGGAAAAGGCAGGCCAAACAGGCCCCTGTTAACATCAACAGGGCTGTAGTGGAGCGGGTCGAGGGGTTCAAGTTCCTTGGTGTCCACATCACCAAGAACTATCATGGTCCAAACACACCAAGACAGTCGTGAAGAGGGCACGACAACACCTTTTTACAGGAGACTGAAACGATTTGGCATGGGTCCCCAGATCCTCATAAAGTTCTACAGCTGCACCATCGAGAGTATCCTGACCGGTTGCATCACCACCTGGTATGGCAACTGCTCGGCATTTGACCGTAAGACACTACAGAGGGTAGTGCGTATGGCCCAGTACATCACTGGGGACAAGCATCCTGCCATGTAGGACCTATATAATAGGCGTGTCAGAGGAAAGTCCAAAAAATTGTCAGAGACTCCAGTTACCCAAGTCATAGACTGTTCTCTCTGCTGCCACACAGCAAGAGGTACCGGAGCACTAACTCTAGGGCCAAAAGGCTCTTTAACAGCTTCTTCCCCCAAGCCATAAGACTGCTGAACAATTAATCCTAAAACCACCGGACTATTTACATTGACACCCCCCCCCATTTGTTTTTTACACTGCTGCTACTCGCTGTTTATTATCTATGCATAGTTACTTCACCCCTACCTAGATGTATAAATTACCTCGAATACTACGCATGTGACAAATAAAGTTTGATTTGATGTGGCAGGGTGTGATATGCTTCCTAAGTGATTGATAATAGATGTTCAATTTAACAGATTTTAATAGAGGTCAGCCACATGGCCAAACACAAAGACATGGAAATATGATTTATTTGATTTTAAGGGTAGAGAGAAAAGTTATGCCAAGGTTGTTTAGATGTGGCGGTATTTTGTGTTTTGATAATTCATGCAGGTATTCATCCTCTTATCTGTCTGTATGGTTTTGGTTGTTTATTTACTTTTGGGCTTTCTGAATCCATTTCAGTCCGAGGTAAACAACAATAGCATGATGGATGTCAGGGGCTCAGATATAAGTGGACATTCTCTTCTTGATCCATACCATCTACCCACCTCTCTAGGTTGACAATCAACTTGTTTTTTTCCTTTCGGGTTTTGTGAACATTCAGATATGAGAGAGAGTAGTGGGAGAAGGGAGACCGTGAGAATGGGTGAGAGAGAATGAGCAGTATGAGTGTAAAAGAGAGATGAAAGAGAAAAAAAGCTTTCAAATCCAATGTGATGAATCCGTCCCCTGTACAAAGGACACACGAGGGACTGTGTGAGCTGATTTGATTTTAATCCTGTAGATTTCCACAGGAGATATGAGGGACTATGGGGGATATTGTTGTTTAATCTGATGGTACCTCTCTGATTACTCCCCATAACTCTGGTTGGACTGGTTAAAACCAGTCACAGTATACCCTGGGCACTGTACCCTGAGGTTATGACAGTCATATTACACCATAGAAATATAGAAATATTGGCACACACACACACATGGATATATAGCCACTGGTTATCTGATGAACAACCTATTTCTTTGACAGTTGCGAAGTAATACGCCGGTCATGGAGTATGAAATAGAGGAGATTGTTTTACAGTGTAAGGTTTTGGCCTGTCTCAGATGGCCAGCTCCCGCTGAGAATTCCTTCAGTTTAACTAATCATCCAATCACATATACAACAGACTGACTACAATGGGATGATATCCTCTATATAAAAAAGTGAAGTTAAAGCGAGGTCAATTATCTTCGAAAATACAGAGATACACATGGTAATTGTACTACCCTGAAAAGGACACAACACCCTGGATAACATATTGTGATGTGTTTATCTGTGTGCATGTGTACTTTGTGTGTATGCGTGTGTACTTTGTGTGTACTTAGATTAGATGTTCATCCATGTTTCTTAAACATCAAATTTCAAAACACACAAGTCTCAGTTTAGGCATTAAATCCAAATGTTTAAGATAAGGGTTAAGTTGAGGCATTAACTCCAAATTCTGAAGGTTAGGCATTAACTCCAAATGGTTATGGTAGGGGTTAAGGTTTGGGATAGGTTTAAAACAAATATATCAAAACGCCATAGCTAAACCTAAACCTACTTGAAGGTAACAGCTCTCACAGTTGCCCATAGTGGCCGGTTTTTACGTCGTCTCCCGACGTCCTCAGACCTGGATTGATGTTGAATACTGACTTGTATCATCGGTGACCTGGCTGGGAATAAACCTCAAATAAATGACACCACCCTAAAATTACATTTTAATTTAGATTAATCCAGGATTGAGGTATTAGTCTCAACAGTATGTCTGCTCTCTGATCATAGGGGAATATTCTTAATTTCCCTCCCTCGTTTTTAGGCCCTGCAATAGACTAGCATCCTGTCCAGTGGGGGTACTTGTACATCAAGCTGCCACACGTTACAAAAACAGGAGATTGGCTCCTGCCCTATGGGCTATTCTGGCTCGGACAAGACTACTTACTTATCTCCCCTATTATAAGTGCTACTGTTATTCCTTGTGTCGCTATTTCTAAACCTAACCCTGTTTAATTTTCTATTTCATCTTTAACTCTTCATTGTTGGAAATTGATTGATTTGATATTGAGACTAGTCCTATACTAAAAAAAACTAAGTTTAATGGAGAATCTCCGTTCTTAGCGCTTTTTAGGATCGGGTTTAGGGCATAAACTGTGTTTGGGAATCTGGCCCTATTTCAGAATGGCACCTGAAAACTCTAATTGTATGATGTCTGAGGATACTGCCCAAGGCAGGGGTTTGAGCGATCAAGAGTAAGGGGTCAGGGGTTTAGACTATTAGACTACAATTTAGACTAGTCGCTTTTCTTCCAGTGTTCAGACAAATGGATGTCCTGGGGATGATGGTGAGTCTGAGGAAGATGTCAAGAGTCATGTCAACTATCAAAACCTGCAACTCTCAAAAGGTATTTCATTACACCAATTCAAACAAGAATGCTCAATTATTGTGCAGATTAATTTGGTTAATTAATTTTCAAAAGTACTGCTGGCTGTAAATCTCATAAACACACACACACACACACACACAAACAAACATAAACACACACACAAATACTGTAATATACAGTATAAGAAACACAAATCCAATTTGATCACTTCTGGTTGAACGAACAAGAGCAGAAGATAGGCGTTGTACTGCAAAGAGAAGGGTGGTGGCTGGGAGGGAGGGAAGCAGGGACAGAGGGAGGGAGGGAAGCAGGGAGGGGTTGGACAAATTGTCAAAGCAAGGAACACTACCACTGCAGGCACCATGGAACTGAAACAGTTTTCACCATAAATATGTGAGCTGCTAATATACGTGTACACACACACACACACACACACACACACACACACACACACACACACACACACCATACTCCCTCAGCACCATGTGGGTAATAAAGAAGAAACATTCTCTCACCGTATGATAAGTGACATTATAAAACAGTTTGAAGATCTGTGTCCCAAATGGCACCCTATTCCCTAGTGCTGTCCAAAGAAGTGCACTATATATGGTGCCATTTTGATATAATCCTGCTGAATTAAGCTCTGTGTTTACATTACACCAAATTCCAATCTTCTAAAGATACTGTTTAAACTTCTAGGAAGCATTGTCTTGTTCTAAAGCACAGCCTTATTCTATTGCAGTACAGAGACACTGTTTTCTCAGGGGTTGGAGAAGATACAGCTGCTGTCCCAAATGGCCAGCCAGGTCACCCGTGATACAAGTCACTTTTCAAAGTCTATCTATGTCTTTGGACATTGGGAGATGCTGTGGAAACCGGCCACTAGAGGCAAGAGTGAGCACTGTTACCTTCAAGTAGGTTTCGGTTTTGCTAGAGCATTGTGGATGGAGATGGCATCTGCCTCTGATTCCAAATGTTGCAAGTTCAAATCAAGCAAAATAATGTTGTTTTTATATGTTTGGTTTTAAACCTATCCCAAACCTTAACCCTTACCTTAACCATTCAGAGTTAATGCTTAACCTTAAGAATATGGAGTTAATGCCTAAATTTCACCCTGGGGGAATCTGGGCTTGTTTCATATTGTCTGGGGCATTTCTAGGACGTTGACATTTATTTCACACATAATTGCCTAGTTGAAAGACAGGTCTGGGCCTCGTGTGCTGAATTATACACCACATGATGCTTTCCGGTGTATTGATGAGGGGTGGGGTCTAAAAATACATGTAGTCCTTCTTTGTGGCATTTCGTGAAGGCTCTATGTTATACTGATCGCACTCTATGTTTTTGTGGGTGTACAGTCGAAGCCAAAAGTTGAGAATTACACAAATATTAATTTGCACAAAGTCTGCTGCCTCAGTTTGTATGATGTCCATTTGCATATATTCCAGAATGTTATGAAGAGTGATCAGATGAAATGCAATTAATTGCAAAGTCCATCTTTCCCATGCAAATGAACTGAATCCCCCTAAAACATTTCCACTGCATTTCAGCCCTGCCACAAAAGGACCAGCTGACATCATGTCAGTGAATCTCTCATTAACACAGATGTGAGTGTTGACGAGGACAGGGCTGGAGATCACTCTGTCATGCTGATTGAGTTTGAATAACAGACTGGAAGCTTCAAAAGGAGGGTGGTGTTTGGAATCATTGTTCTTCCTCTGTCATCCATGGTTACCTGCAAGGAAACACGTGCCGTCATCATTGCTTTGCACAAAAAGGGCTTCACAGGCAAGGATATTGCTGCCAGTAAGATTGCACCTAAATCATCAAGAACTTCAAGGAGAGTGGTTCAATTATTTTGAAGAAGGCTTCAGGGCGCCCAAGAAAGTCCAGCAAGCGCCAGGACGATCTCCTAAAGTTGATTCAGCTGCAGGATCGGGGCACCACCAGTACAGAGCTTGCTCAGGAATGGCAGCAGGCAGGTGTGAGTGCATCTGCACGCAGAGTGAGGCGAAGACTTTTGGAGGATGACCTGGTGTCAAGAAGGGCAGCAAAGAAGCCATTTCTCTCCAGGAAAAACATCAGGGACAGACTGCTATTCTGCAAAAGTTACAGGGATTGGACTGCTGAGGACTGGGGTAAAGATATTTTCTCTGATAAATCCCCTTTCTGAATGTTTGGGGCATCCGGAAAAAAGCTTGTCCGGAGAAGACAAAGTGAGCTCTACCATCAGTCCTGTGTCATGCCAACAGTAAAGCATCCTGAGTCCATTCATGTGTGGGGTTGCTTCTCAGCCAAGGGAGTGGGCTCACTCACAAGTTTGCCTAAGAACACAGCATATGAATAAAGAATGGTACCAACACATCCTCAGAGAGCAACTTCTCCAAACCATCCAGGAACAGTTTGGTAATGAATAATGCCTTTTCCAGCATGATGGAGCACCTTGCCATAAGGCAAAAGTGATAAGTGGCTCAGGGAACAAAACATCAATATTTTGGGTCCATGGCCAGGAAACTCCCCAGACCTTAATCCCATTGAGAACGTGTGGTCAATCCTCAAGAGGCGGGTGGACAAACAAAAACCCACACACAAATTCTGACAAACTCCAAGCATTGATTATGCAAGAATGGGCTGCCATCAGTCAAGATGTGGCCCAGAAGTTAATTGACAGCAATCCAGGGCGGATTGCAGAGGTCTTGAAAAAGAAGGGTCAACACTGCAAATATTGACTCTTTGCATCAACTTCATGTAATTGTCAATAAAAGCCTTTGACACTTATGAAATGCTTATAATTATACTTCAGTATTCCATAGTAATATCTGATTTTAAAAAGTTTCCAAAACTGTTAAAATAATGTCTGTGAGTATAACAGAACTGATATGGCAGGCAAAAACCAGAGGAAAATCCAACCCGGAAGTACTATAATTTTGAAAGGCTGTTTTTCCATTGAAAGCCTATCCACCATACAAAGAGTTAGGACCCAGTTCACGATATCTATGGCTTCCTTTACATGTGGCCAGGCTTTAGGCATTGTTTCAGACTTTTACTCTGAAAAATTAGGGAGATACACCACGTTCAATGAGTGGACATTGGAAATTTTCAGACATGAGCCAAGCGTGTGATTGGGAGCGCGCCTTTCTTGTTTCTCCTTTTCTATTGACAAAGCTTTTGTCCGGTTGAAAATTATTGATTATTTATGGCAAAAACAACCTGAGGATGTTGCTACTAACTTTTATTGTACTTTTTTGACTTTTCATCTTGATGTTGAGAGCGCGCATTGTGCCTTTGGATTTCTGAACTAAACGCACCAACAAAACTGCGATTTTTGGACATAAAGAGGGACATTATCGAACAAAACAAACATTTATTGTCTAACATGGAGACCTCGGAGTGCCACCAGATGAAGATCATCAAAGGTAAGTGGTTACTTTTAACGCTATTTCTGACTTTTGTGACACCTCTCCTTGGTTGGAAAATGGTTGTATGGTTTTTGTGGCTAGGCGCTGAACTAACATAATCGCGTGGTGTGCTTTCGCTGTAAAGCCTTTTTGATATCTGACACAGTGGTTGCATTAAGGAGAAGTTAATCTTTAAATGTATGTTAAACACTTCTATCTTTCATCACTGTTTATGATGAGTATTTATGTAATTTGATGTGGCTCTGCATTTTCACCGGATGTTTGTTTGAGACAATGATTACTGTACATAACGCTTCAATTTCAACTGAGGTTTTTGGACATAAAGATTAACTTTATCGAACAAAACACACATTTATTGTGTAACATGAAGTCCTGTGAGTGCAATCTGATGAAGATCAAAGGTTAGTTATTCATTTAGTCGCTATTTCTGACTTTGTAAGCCCTCTCCTGGGCTGGAAAATGGCTGTATGGTTTTCTGACCTAACATAATCGCATGATGTGCTTTCTCCATAAAGCCTTTTTGAAATTGGACACTGTGGTTGGATTTACAAGAAGATCATCTTTAAAATGGTGTATAATACTTGTATGTTTGAGGAATTTTAATTATGGGATTCCTGCTGTTTTGAATTTGGCGCCCTGCAATTTCACTGGCTGTTGTCGAGGTGGGACGCTACCGTCCCACTTGTACCAGAGAGGCTAAAGGTGGCGGATACTAACAATAATCCTGTGGGCAAAACTGAAAGAACTGACCAGACACAATGGCTTCAAGTGATTCCTCTCATCACTACGAATTCAATGATGGAGCATCTATTAGCTACATGGTGACATTCAGTCATACATGTTTCAATCGGAGTATAGCGAAGAGGATTGGAAACAAAGAGTTGTAGTTAGCTAACGGTAGAAGCTCAGCTAAAAGCCAATGCCAGCACCAAGAGGGCAGATGACAAATATGGTGCCTAGCTAACTTGAGTATATCTACTGAAACCCATATTGTGTATTGCTGGCTAACGTACTACTGTGATACATGTGGGGGGAATCAAATTATGTTTCTGTTTACTAACTTACCTAGTTATGTAGATAATTAAGTTAGCTAGCTAAACAACTACTGGTAGCCATATCTATGACTAAAGGGGGTTTACAATCGGAGCTCTTCTGTATCTCGATTGTTAAATCTCTTTTTTTTAGTCGTAGATATGGCTAGCTACTTAACAGCAACCTACAAAGTTACAACTAGCCAACTAAAGCTACGTTTTCAAGTAAACGTTAGCACATGACTGCAGTTGGCTAGCTAGTTAGCCTTGCGCCTGCCAACTTATGGTCCACGCCTCGGATTTGTAAGCAAATGTGTAACATCAGCAATTGTAAACAATTGTACTAGCTAGCTCTGTAACACAATTGACAAGGGTTGACATTGGTTATGATTATGATCTTGGAAGCTGTTATGAATTTTATGAATAATGACTAAATGATGTATACATTTAACGTAGTACTATAATTAACAGTATTCCACCCTGTCACTGTATGATTGTATGGAATTTATTAGAATGTATAAAAGTATAATTAATAAATGTGTAATTCTAGTCAGGATTAGAGTAAAACAATATAGCTAATGTGGTGTCTGGGTGTCTCAAACACAGACTGTCTTAGCAGAACTGTTATGCCGACCTTGGATATGGGTCCTCTGGGAGATGGTGGAAAGGAAGGGACGTACTTCCCAGGGTCTCCCTGTCTTGAGGGAGGATGGGGAGTGTTTTTTGTGGCCTTCCCTAATCTCTCTCGGCTGGGTAGCAGGACAGGGTGGGCGTGGGATACCTAATGTTGTGTGTGTATGTGCGTAAGAAGCCAAGTATAAAATGAATGGTTTTGTACAACTAAGTAGAGCTCTCGTAAATAAACGTTGTTGACTCTTGTAGACTGACCGCTGTCTGTTTCATTTCAACAGACCGAGTAGTTTAATTGAAGTTCAGTTTATGAACATTGAGAACATAATTCTCTTAACAATTTGGTCCTTTGAGAGTCGGATCTCAATACCTGCCTCTGTCGTTCCAAAAGAACTGCTGAAAACAGTGCACGGGCAGATCCAGGATCCGTAAGACAAAGACCTGACCTCTGACTTGAGGGTATATTTCAGGCCAGTGGTGAACTGATACATGACAGAGTTGGTGATGAGATCCAATCTACATTGCTTTTCCCAGTCTTCAAGACGAAGGTCAGTAATCTTTATTCACAAATTTGGGGGGAAGGATTTAAGATATCTTTGATTTGATGTTCTAAACATTCTTAGAATTAATCAATAATAGGTGCTTGATTATTCTAAACAGATTCACTAGGTTCCTACTTTGTAGTTGAACCAAAATCGATAGGAAGAAAGGCAGGTCCGAAAAGACCTGAGGTAGGGTGCACTACCACAAATAAAAATAACGGACGGAAGGGATATTAAATAGGTGTTGTTAGATAGGACGGTCATTTTGTACAAACAGGAGAACTTATGGTTAATTGACATGCGGTAAATTAGCCATAGACCCAATTCAAAACACATACCTAAATAAAGTCCTAAGTGAGGATATAAACTAGGCTTGGTGAGAAAGGAAGGTAATTCTATGCGAACAAGATAACTTAACCTATTTAATACTGAAATAAAGTCTGAAAAGGAAGAGAGGGAAGCCTAATATAGCGGAGTGAAGATAGGAGATATGAACTTTAAAAGTCCTAAGACACAACAGATAGTTGTACGGGTGAGACCTAATGTCCGATCGACAGTCAACTCTATAGATAACGTTTCCAGAAAGGAGAAACACACATCAAACCGTAAATACACATAGAGTGTGAAAAGAGATCAGAGTTTTAAAAAGCATACACATAGAATAAGAAGATAATCATTTGCGTGTGAGATAGATATATTGATCAGTCACAAGTCACAAGGAACAACATAAAAATAAGTGGAACTTATGATTGTATACGGGTGAGATCTAAATAATATATCAGGATTCATTCAAATAGTTATTAAAAACATAAATAAGTTAAGAGATACACATAGATAGTAATTGGATTGCGGTAGAAAGAACACACACAGAAGGTAAAAAGCACATACACATAGAAGAAGATGAGACAGAAAAACGGAGAGATAATTATGATAGAGTTGTGCCCAATCAAAATGTTTTTATTTTTATGGATTGACCGACATACGTTAGAAATTTAGCGAAGTACATGGTACTTTTACATTTTGGAGTAGAGAAAAAGCAGAACTCAGTCTGAGTAGGGGTATATCTTTGCATAGAGGCAGGAATAAGAGAGGTGGTTGCAGTGTTGCCAACTAATTTTCAGGGTAAATTGCTGGAGGCAGGTTGATTTGTTGCTAAATGATCTTGTGATATCATTGCGTGATGACGTAAAACTGCGTCATTACGTAGAATACACAATAACGTTACTCAAATTGATTTGACAGTTGTTCAGGTACAGACCCCTACTCTTTTCTGTACTTCTGGCAGTGCAATATTGATTGAGAGATGCTGATTGATGTTGTAAGTTCTGTTCAAGATCAAACATTCGTGACCAACTATATTCATTTGGTTTGGCTTGTCGAACCCGTACTACTGCTGCTGCAGTCAGCCAACAATGATTTGCAATTCGCTTAAATTGCTGCTGCCTGGGCACGGGCTGAGCGCCTGCTGCTGACGTCACTCACAATGCACTTTTGCAGCCAGGCGAGGTTGTTGTGCCTGAGGGTGTGACATCGTAAAAGTTTTGAGATAGTTTCTGGTTATCAATTTTTGGTTTGATTGTTTAGGTAACACCAGTGCAATTGAACAGGAAATGAAGGTATACAAACATTATAATCTGTTTTCATTACGTGGAACCATGACCGGTCCGTAAAGTGGATTGCAGGTTGAGTTAATTTTATGTTAAAGGAACAGTGCACGTTAATCACAGTTGTGTGTGTGTCTAATGGCAGGATATTCAAATCAAGCATTTTGAGAGACGGTTTGCAGACAGACCGAATGGTTTTTAATGTTGCAAAGCAAGCTTGGGCTAAACTAGTCAGGTCGTAGGAATTTCATAGATTTAAAGTAAAGAATGGTATCCAAGGGTAGCACGAGCTCAATTAAGTACATGTGACCATTGAGGAAATTTAAAACTAAAGATTGAAGGGAGTACAATGGAATTAGAATGCTGACAACATGGTTTTTCTGTGAAAAGGAGGCTTCATTGTCTCTCTCTGGAAATGTATTCTTTGGAATGTGTTCTGGGGCTGTAATCTTGAAGGGAGCGATTGAGATAGAGGCATGTTTCTACCAAATTGAAAAGGCCGGGAAATGTAATGTTATGTTTGTTTTTAGCCTTTGGGTTTGAGGAGATTTCTTGTTTCCTAGAGACGATATCTTAAAGGGGTACACACATATGGAATATTAGAAGGTTTATTTTCTGAGTTTTAATTAAACACGTGAATTCTGACCTGGGATAAAACATGTAGAAAATGTTTGATGGTTTTTCTTTCATTTGTCTAATGTAGTATGGAACACAACTATAAAAGGGTGGTATGACCTTTGACCTCTATCATGGCTTTCCGTTGTGGTCTGATCAGCCTCATGGGAGGGCCATTTGGATAATGAATTTAAGGTAATTTGTGATACTGATTTTAAGGTAAATTGAGTAATTGATCATTATGAATGAGTTTTTGTTCTTTGACATAGTTGTAATTTGAACCAATGAGAATAAAGAAATGGCATAGCCTTGGATTAATGGTAGATTTATGTTAATTATTTAGAACCTAATCCAGGCCAACAGGACAGGGATATATGACATCTGTGGTGATTCAAGATTATTGATAGGATCGAGATAACCTTAAATCAACCTATGTAAGTACTTTAGAGATTGTCACCATAGACATGTTTTTTCTAAAATCCATGAGTTCAGATAATGCCAAACAGTGAGACTCTTAGTCAATATTTGGTAACAACCCATATTTGATACTGACTGTTATGAGAGCGAAAGACAGATAGGAGGAAGGGCAGACAGAGGAGCCCCCCTGCACTGCTGAGACCTTGAAGGTTTGGGAGCAGAGAGGATAAAGTTGGGAAGGGGGGCCAGGAAATGAGCAAGATAGAGAGAGAACAGAAGGAATTTGAGGCAAAACACAACCGGCCGAAATAGTAGCATTGACAGAGAATTGTTACAGGATAGCCATGAACAAACGCCCCGGGGAGAATTGGACATGTGGAAATTGAAAGGGGCGATCCTACAAGATAATGCCAGACATAAGGATATGTCATTGTTTAGATATGCAGCAATATTGATACGTGGGCAGAGCCAGGTATCAACCGGAGGGATGATGGCCCAGTGGCCTAGGCAGGTTAGGAAAGACGTCGTGGCCCATCGTGGCCTATGTGATAATGAACTAAAAATAATAATAATAAAAGAGTAATAGATAAGCTAAAATATTAGGTCAAGATATTATCCCTAGAGTTGGTTTACTAGAATATATTTCTTTAAATAATGGATGACATTCTAGCTAATCAGATAGAACAAATAGAATGACAGAGTTGGGGACCAGAACAAGTAGGCATAGAAGTTGAAGATATACTAGCAGAACAAATGAGAAGACTGTTTCTTAAGCGGGATAATTGTCATCAGCAACCGCTGAATAGCATAGCGCCTCAGTCAAATAATATTACTAAAAATATTCATATTCATGAAATCACAAGTGCAATATTACAAAACACAGCTTAGCCTTTTGTTAATCCACCTGTCATCTCAGATTTTGAAATTATGCTTTACAGCGAAAGAAATCCAAGCGTTTGTGTAAGTTTATCGATCGGAGGACAAAACATTAAGTACACTTAGCATCAGGTAGCTTGGTCACGAAAATCAGAAAAGCAATCAAATTAATCGTCTACCTTTGATGATCTTCGGATCTTTTCACTCACGAGACTCCCAGTTACACAACAAAGTTCCTTTTGTTTCATAAAGATTATTTTTATATCCAAAATACCTCCTTTTGTTTGGCGCATTATGTTCAGAAATCCACAGGAAAGAGCGGTCATGACAACGCAGACAAATTCCATATAATATCCGTAATCTTCACAGAAACATGTCAAACGTTTTTTATAATCAATCCTCAGGTTGTTTTTAAAATTTTTAAAATCAACCGCAAATGTCTTTATAATAGCTGTCCAAATGCGCGAGCAAAATATATCAATCGTTCTGGCTCATTTTTCAAAATAAATGCCTGAAAATGTCTTTCACCCTGAGGAAGCGATAGGAAAAGGAATCTGGTTGTAAAGGAGATGGGAGGCTATGGAAAACAAAATACTTCCTGGTTTGATTTTTCTCAGGGTTTTGCCCAAATATACAATATTTTGTTTTGCTTTAGTGTTTTCTATCCTAATCTGTCAATTATATGCATATTCTATCATCTGGTCCTGACAAATAGGCCATTTACTTTGGGAATGTTATTTTTCCAAACATAAAAATAGTGCCCCCTAGCTTCAAGAGGTAAAGTAATGATGGGATGCCGTTTCTCTTTGCTTATTTGTGTTTTCTTGCCATAATATGGACTTGGTCTTTTACCAAATAGGGCTATCTTCTCTATACCACACCTACCTTGTCTCAACACAACTGATTTGCTCAAACGCATTAAGAAGGAAACAAATTCCACAAACTTTTAACAAGGCACACCTGTTAATTGAAATGGATTCCAGTTGACAACGTCATGAAGCTGGTTGAGAGATGCCAAGAGTGTGCAAAACAGGCATCAAGGCTACTTTGAAGAATCTCAAATATAAAATATATTTTAATTTGCCACAGGTTGCCACAGGTAACCTAACGTTAGCTAGCGTGCTAGCCTAGCAGGGTAAGTTAGCTAGCTAGCTAACATTACAGTCCTGTATTGAACTCTGAAAGTCGTCAGCTAAATCAAATAGCTATCTTTTGGTATACACATTGTCAATCAATTTCGCCAATTTCCTGGTAGTCACTGCTAGACCTCACTGCTAGACCAGCAGAGTAAACAAGTTTGTTTGTTTGTTCTATCTATGACTGACGTTAGCTAACGTAAGCTAGCTAATGTTATCAAATAAAGAGTATCTCAATTTGGTAGCCATGTATTCCACCCTTGTCTGGGAAACTCTCTGTTATTAAAAATAGAATTATAGCTAACTCACTCTGTGTGTTGGCAGCAATAATTAACGTGTATAAATCGTCTATGGTTGGTTAATTGGTTCTCAGCCAGTCTCAACTGGCTAGCAATCTTGCTGCTGCTGATAATCTTCCATTTTGTTGTGAAGGGAAAAAAATTGATTGCTGCTATCGCATCACTTCTTGGCTATGATTGAAATGGATCCCCCATCAAATCAGCCTAAAAATCCCTCTGATAATCTTTGGTCACTGCATTATTCTTGATAGCCGCAAGCCACTGGCAGAATCGGGATGAATCTCTGGTAGGTAGAATGTGAAAGATAACATTTTTTTACGGTTGTTTGTAATTAGCACAGCCAGGCACAGAACACCACGTGGGCATGACGAAGTGAAAAACTTACAGTGAAAAAAATCTTTCCTACAGAAGTTCTGATATTACTGTGTGTTGGTCGTTGAAAGTAAACAATGCCACTATACAAGTTTGTGGGCACACCTCCTCTTTCTAGTGGGCAGTATCAGCATTCGCTATGAATGCCGGACTTTGTGGTTGACTATGAGTAGATCAATACACAGAGTCCAAACTTTCTGATTCTACTCGTGAAATGAAAATGAAACAGTTGTGAATTTTATGATAAAAACACAATGTTGTTAATACTGTAGTAATGACTATATGACGTGGAAGAGCCAGAGTAAAATTCTCCTTTAAAACCTAACCTTAAAAATTCAGGGTTAATGCCTAAACTTAACCTTAAACACTTTGAAATTTGAAGTGTGAAAAAACATGGTTGAAAGTCGAATACTGAAGTGAGACTGTGACTTGCTGAGACGCAGCAAGTCGCAGCAAGTCACCTTTAAAGTGACCCCCCCCACACACACACACACACACACACACAACCACACACCTACGCACCTCTCCGCCAAACTAGAGTTGGTGGTCTGACACCCCATTCATCAACCAAGTCTATATATAGTTATTTAATTAGTAGCAGCACACTTAAACCAGACATAATCAGGCTCCACCCCCAAGACTACACACACGCACACACAGACACACACGCACACACACACGCACACACACAAACAGCACAGACACAGACATATATCTGTGTATGTGCATGTCTCTCTCTCTGTTTCTCTCTCTCTCTCTTACTGAGCCATTCAAGCCTCCCACGGCAGACGTCTACTGTGCCATTTCTATCTATCTCTCTATCTCCATCTCCATCACTCTCTGTCTCTCTGTCTTCCACTCTCTCTATTTCGTTCTCTCTCTCTCCCTCTCTTTCTCACGCTCTGTCGAGCTCTGTCTATCTCTCTTTCTAATACACACACACTCCTCCCTTTCTCTCTCTCTCTCTCCCTCTCTCTCTCATACACACACACACATGCACACGCACGCACGCACGCACACACACACACACACACACACACACACACACACACACACACACACACACACACACACACACACACACACACACACACACACACACACACACCATGTGACCTCGGTCTAATCATATCCCATTCATACAAAACATACATTTGTGTCCCATTCCCCTTTAGATTAAGGTTTGATTCCCATTATAAGGGAAAGATTGTTCCTATTCTCCGTTGTAGAAGCAACAGGGAAACCCACGGATCATGCAGCGGGGCTGCATTTGTGACATCAACTGTCATTGTATTCAGTCTGCCTCATTCTGACGACAGATTTAACACAGATGCCTTCACACACACAAAGTTGGTGTGCATACACACTCACATACACAAATAAACATGTATTATAGGTTGACTGTCTACTAAGGGGAGTAAAATATTCTCATTATATGTTATATACAATATATTCTGTGTCAATTGCTCTGAAAGGTAATTGTCTCTTGGTTAAATGTTGTGTGATTGATTAAAATGTTTCCCCCGTCCTCGCTACTCCAGTTCTCATGGCAACCCCCTGCTGGGTCCTCTCTCTGTGGAGGGGAGGTCCCTCTCAGCGCCTGATCAAAATTGAGCAAGACAAAATAAATAGAATTATACATCCCCTGTCAGGGAGAAGTGTGTTTGAGAATGATGTGTGTGTGTGTGTGTGTGTGTGTGTGTGTGTGTGTGTGTGTGTGTGTGTGTGTGTGTGTGTGTGTGTGTGTGTGTGTGTGTGTGTGTGTGTGTGTGTGTGTGTGTGTGTGTGTGTGTGTGTGTGTGTGTGTGTGTGTGTGTGTGTGAGAGAGAGAGAAATTATGACACTGTGTATGTGCAACAAACGTCAAATTTCAAAGTTGTTCAAAGTGACAAATGTTGAAGTGTTTGGTTACTTCTCTGTTTCATTCCAAGCTTAAGTTTAGGCATTAACTCAGAATTCTTATGGTTAGGCATTAACTCTGAATGGATAAGGTAAGTGTTAAGATTTGGGATAAGCTTAAAAACTAAAAAATTACTACACAACTTTCTATCATTTGATTCAAACAAGGAGGCAGGAGCATACGTCAATCCGTCATCCCCGTCCACAATGCCATAGCAAAACCAAAGCCTACTTGAAGGAAACAGAGCTCACTGTTGCCCCAAGTGGCCGGTTTTCACATCCTCTCCCGACATCCTCAGACATGGACGGACGTTGAAGTGTGTCAGTCATATTCACCCTCCTGAGCTCAGAAGGACGATTGGTATTTCAGAGGTAGAGGAAAGATGAAACAGAGGTTGTTTTGATAATCGCAACAGTTCTGAGGGTGATTTCTAATGGTTATACAGTATTATGGTGAGTTATTCCTTAGTTAGATAGACAGTCAGAGAGGCAAAGAGTTAAATAAAGGCAGAGAGAGAAAGAGTGTGAATTAGATACAATGCAAGAGACAAAGAGATTAAGATAATATTGTGTTAAAGCCGAGAGACAGAGAACATTTTCCCTTTTGAAACTTTAACTATTTGCTCATCGTTACAACACTGTACATAACCATAATATGACATTTGAAAGTCTCTATTCCCTTGAAAGTGTTTACTGGTCATTTAGTGTTTACTGGTCATTTTTGATTCTTTAATTCACATTTTTATCCATTTCATATGGATAAACATACATTTGAAGTCGGAAGTTTACATCCACTGAGGTTGGAGTCATTAAAACTCGTTTTTCAACCATTCCAACAATTTTCTTGTTAATATATTATAGTTTTGGCAATTCGGTTAGGACACCTACTTTGTGCATGACACAAGTCATTTTTCCAATAATTTTTTACAGACAGGTTATTTCACTTACAATTCACTGTATCCAGTGGGTCAGAAGTTTACATACACTAAGTTGACTGTGCCTTTAAACAGCTTGGAAAATCCAGAAGATGATGCCATGGCTTTAGAAGCTTCTTATAGGCTAATTTACATTATTTGAGTCAATTGGAGGTGTACCTGTGGATGTATTTCAAGGCCTACAGTTGAAGTCGGAAGTTTACATACACCTTAGCCAACTACATTTAAACTCAGTTTTTCACAATTCCTGACATTTAATCCAAGTAAAATTCCCTGTTTTAGGTTAGGAAGGATCACCACATTATTTTAAGAATGTGAAATGTAGAGAGAATTATTTATTTCAGCTTTTATTTCTTTCATCACATTCCCAGTGGGTCAGAAGTTTACATACACACAATTAGTATTTGGTAGCATTGCCTTTAAATTGTTAAACTTGGGTGAAACGTCTTGGGTAGCCTAACACAACCTTCCCACAATAAGTTGGGTGAATTTTGGCCCATTCCTCCTGACCGTGTTCTCCAAGCTGGCCCTATGGAATGCCTACCACCTGGTGTGGATACGGGAAGGGGATGAGTGACAAACTGCCTTCAACCTTGCCAGCAGTCACTACGATTATCTGGTCATGCCATTCTGCCTTACCAACGCCCCTGCTGTGTTCCAGGATCTGGTTAATAATGTTGAACCGGTTCGTCTTCGTCTACCTCGATGACATTCTTGTCTTCTCCTGCTCCATCGAAGAACACGTCCGACATGTTCTCCAACGCCTCCTGGAGAACCAACTTTTTGTAAAAGCAGAGAAGTGAGAATTCCATCACTCCACCATCCCCTTTCTGGGTTACATCACTGCAGGGAGTGTACAGATGGATCCCGGGAAGGTGAGAGCGGTAGTGGATTGGCCCCAGCCTATGTCCAGAGTACAGCTGCAACGCTTCCTGGCATCCCCCTGTCTGCACTCACCTCTCCCAAGGTTCCGTTCATGTGGTCCCCAGCTGCTGACCCGGCGTTCCCTGGATCTCAAACACAGCTTCAACACAGCTCCCATCTTGGTTCCTCCAGACCCATCCCGCCAGCTCGTGGTGGAGGCCGATGCTTCAGATGTCGGAGTGGGGGCTGTCCTGTCCCAGCGTTCTGCCCCGGTCCTCAAGTTACATCCCTGAGCCTTCTTCTCCCACCGCCTCAACGCCACGGAGACGAACTAGGATGTGGAGAATCATGAACTTCTCGTGGTGAAGATGGCGTTGGAGGAGTGGAGGCAATGGCTGGAGGGGGCGGAACATCCTTTCATTGTGTGGACCGACCACAAGAACCTGGAATATCTCCGCACCGCCAAGCGCGTCAATTCCAGGCAAGCTAGGTGGGTCCTACTGTTCACCCGGTTTAACTCCTCCCTCTCATACCGGCCGGGATCCAAGAATGTCAAGCCGAATGCGCTGTCATGCCGCTATAGCCCCACGTCTACTACCCCAGAACATGAGACCATCCTACCCACCTTCAGCCTGGCGACAGCACTCAGCTGGGGAATAGGGAAGCAGGTAAGCCGAACCCCGGGTGGGGCAGGTAATAAGCCGAACCACGGGTGGGGCTCAGATAACCGTCGGACCCTGGCTTTTGCACGACAATGCCTTTCATGGCCTACCACGTCTCCACATTCGTTGCCGCTTGTATGGTCTGTGCACAGAACAAGACTCTTCTGCAAGCTCTGGCTGGTCTCCTCCAACCTCTGCCTGTCCCTCACCATCCCTGGTCTCACATCTCCCTGGACTTTGTCACAGGTCTCCCCCATCTGATGGCAACACCGCCTTCCTGACCGTGTCGTTGTCGTGCAAAAGCCAGGGTCCGACGGTTATCTGAAGGCGGTGTTGCCATGGATCGGTTTTCCAAAGCCACCCACTTCATTCCTCTTCCCAAGCTACCCTCTGTCAAAGAGACGGCCCAGCTCAGCTCTTCCCTGAGCAAGAATAAGGGGTCAGCACACCTTCGGCCCAGATGTTTCTTCACCACCGTCATCGTACCTGGAGGAGAGCCCGGTCAGTCCTCCTCAAGACAACCTCCAAGTATCGATGGCAAGCGGATCGCCACCGGACCCTGGCTCACCGTGCTTCTACACCTGCATTGCTTGCTGTTTGGGGTTTTAGGCTGGGTTTCTGTACAGCACTTTGAGATATCAGCTGATGTACGAAGGGCTATATAAATAAATTTGATTTGATCATCTCGGGCAGAAGATTTGGCTGTCCACCCGGGATCTTCCCCTCCAGGTGGAATCCTGCAAACTCTCCCCCCGGTTTATCAGCCCTTTTCCCATCTCCAAAGTCATTAGCCCCTCTGCTGTTCATTGCTCCGTACCCTCCGTATACATGCCACCTTCCATGTTAAACCCATGTCTCACAGCACTTTGTCTCCTGTTTCTCTGTTTGTCTGTTGCCCGTTCGTTTTGTTTCGGGAAACCGACCAGCATTTGTTCCCCTGCTCCTGTCTATTCTTGCTCCTGTTTTCGAGTCCTTCCCAGTTTTGTTCGTTCTGCCTACCCTGACACTGAGCCTGCCTGCCGTTCTATACCTTGCCCCACCTCACTGGGTTATTGACCCCTGCCTGCCCTGACCATGAGACTGCCCACCATTCTGTCGTTTGCCTGCCCCTGTCTAGAAATAAAGGTTTTTTCTTCAACACTGTCTGCATCTGGGTCATACCTGAAACCTGATAGTATGTATGTATTAATTTATGGATTTCCATCACCCATTTCACACGATATGTTGCAAATTTGAAAACATACAATATATTACTAATTTGATAAACGTACTATATGTTACGAATTTACAAGACATATGATATGTTATAAATCCTAGTTAGGTGGCTAATGTTAGCTAGCTGGCTAACGTTAGCTAGACTAAGGGTTAGGGTTAAGTTCGGGAGTTAGGTTAAAGGGTTAAGGTTAGGGTTAGCTAAACGGGTTAAGGTTAGGGTTAAGGGAAGGGTTATCTAACATGCTACGTAGTTGCAAAGTAGCTAAACAGTTGTAAGTAGTTGACTGGTTGCTATTTAGCTAAATTACTGAAGTTGTCCATGATGAGTCTTAAGTGTCCCGGATTTATCTTTACTATGTTACATCTGGTTTATGAGACCAAGTGGTTATATCTGCAGGGCAGCCAGGTTTAGGGTCATTAAATATAGTGTGGATGAAGCAGGTTGAATAAAGAGAAAAACAATACATAAAATGCACAATACATGAATCCCTAAACCTATTTTTTGTGCAATTAATATCAATAAACTACATTAAGGTTTTTCTTTCATTATTTTAGGCTATCTGACATTAGTGCATAAGCCTAAGCTTGATGGCCTAACTTTACACTGCCAAATAGCCTACACCCAATCGCCAAATGCTTTAATGAACTGGCCGAAAAAGTTTATGTCGATCCACTGACGCAAAAAGAACAATGTCAGAGTTTAATTCAAGAAGAGAAAAGCTGTGAAATGGAGAGTTGAAAATAAATTAAAGGTAATGTATGAGAAAGATTTGGGGAAGTTATCAAAGAGGATGACAGCAGTGCCTATGTTAAGTGTGATGCTTGTGGCCCACTGGGCACACACTGTTTAAATCAATGTTGTTTCCATGTCATTTCAATGAAGTTGCATTGAACCAATGTGGAAAAGGCTTTGAATTGATGTCTGTGCTCAGTGGGGAGGCGTTATATAAATTTGACAGTCAAAATATGGGGACTTCAAATAGGCCTATGGCAACTCAAGGGAACTGTAGCTTACTGTTCAGATGTGTTAATTGGAAACTGAAATCTGGACACTGACTGTAGGTCTGTATCCTCTCACATAGCCTTAATATTATGCTACAACAATAAAATGATAGGCTACACCAAATGTAGGCTACATTTTGACTCAGGAACAGGAGTGGAGAAATAGGATTTCTTTATTTCAGCATCTTGAGAGAATGCATCCTAAAATCTGATAGTATTTCAACCACATAAAATATGCTTCCAAGCTGAACTGAAATCTTATCAGAAACATATTGGGTCGTTTTCACAGCTTTATTATTTCCTTACAACCGGTGAAACTGAAGTCATTTGGAAATGTTGCACAGAAAATCTTTCCCTTTTTTTGTTTTTGTTATTGCATTTTCTCTGTCCCTAAAGGTATTTGCTCTACGAAAGAAGCATAGATGACAGAAAACTAGATTGAATCATTCATTCTATCATTTATGACATTATTCTGGTGATTAAGGGTTTTATTTTCTATTCTAGTGCAACATAATGTATAATGACAAAAGAGAAGCGGCCTGTCTCAAATTACAGATAGGTTCACTAACATAATGTCAGAAACAATAAGCAGAAACAAAAAATCCAGCACCCCCTGTCCAAAAAAAATGTGCCTTCTCTAACTGTACCCTACAGCGCATTTTCTATACTTGCGGGTTAGGGTTGGATGAGGGCCTCAGATTTTCACTTTATCACATATAGTGGGGCGGTTGCGGATGGATTATTAGCAATTGCGGGTAGGTGTGGTTGAACAAACATCTAAGCGGTGCACCACTAGTGCGTGTGGTGATGCAAAAATCGATGGTGTACATTATCTCGGTACCAGTCCGGGCTGAATGTCTCTTGCTGAGCTCTGTCTGAAGAAAGAAATGCTGACAGGAATAAAAAGGAGAGGGACGAAATGAAACAGTGACAGAGCCTAAACTCAGTGTGTGTGCGTGTGTGTGTGTGTGTGTGTGTGTGTGTGTGTGTGTGTGTGTGTGTGTGTGTGTGTGTGTGTGTGTGTGTGTGTGCACATGCATATATGCGTGTGTGCATTATACAGTAGGTAAATAAGTAGGAAACACTCATCTCAGTCGGAGCTCTTCCTCTTCCTATCTGTATCGTTATTGATATCTCCTGTATTCTCCTGGGGCTCCATTAATGGGAGATGAGTGGTTGTTCCCTGCTCCTACTGCTGTTGCTGCTGTTAGATCTCCTCTACTTAGCTTAGTGTTAGTGTGTGTGTGTGGGGGATTGTTTGTTTTTTGTTTAGATCAGCTCAGGGGTGGATTGGCCATCTGGCAATTTTGGCATATGTCAGATGGGCTGGACCGTTTTGTGCTGGGTGAGCTGCAGGCGGCTCAGTCAAAGGCTCACATGATTTGTTGTTTGTTTTAATTGCACAATTTCTCTCACAATTTATAATGAGCCTTTGACTGATCAGTGGGCAACACTCTTTATACAGGTTACATCCTTACGTCACACACATGGTAACTCCTCTTTATGATTCATCCCCTCTGGCATTTAGCCACCGTTATATTTTTGCCTTGCACTAATGTTTGTTTAGTTTCATATTCAGGCATAGAAACTTTAGCGCCACAGCAATAGTTCCTAAGACAGGTCCATGCATGTAGGTCAGAGACATAACCATAGCAACAGTAAATATTAGGCCATACCACTGGTACAGAAATAAACAGTCATGTCCACTCCCTAGGCAGGTGCATGTCTAATTGTGTCTAATGACCCAGACGCACATACAGAGTGCACTATTCTTGCTGTCTCCTCTGAAATGAACACACACGTTCTGTAAAATACTCAGTAGGTGCAGGTGGACCTGTTTGCCTCCCTGGACAATAAACACTGCCCCCTGTGGTACTCCATGCCGGAGCTACCAGGGCCTCAGGGCTTGGATGCTCTGGCTCATGATTGGCCATGGCTGGAGCTTACGCATTCCCCCCTTTTCCCCTGATCCAGGCTGTGCTGGACAGGACCAGGATGGCAGAGAATTGTTTGCTTCTAGTGGCCCCATACTGGCCCAGACAACCGTGGTTCAGCCTTCTCCTGTCCCTGTTGTCTGGGACACCTTGGCAACTTCCCCTGAGACCGGACCTGCTGTCTCAGGTCGGGGGAACTCTGTGGCATCTGAGGCCGCACCGTCTCAGTCTGTGGGCTTGGCCATTGAACGGCACCAATGGTCCATGTTAAGACTACAAGAGGGTGTAATGAACACCATGCAGAGAGCAAGGGCGCTTGTTACAACCGCAGCATACCAGTTGCGCTGGCGGATGTTCTGCTCTTGGTGCACTGGTATTGAGGTTGTGCCCGAGTCATGCAGTATGTCCTCCAATACCTGCATTCTCGCTTGGATGAGGGCTTGGCAGCCTCTACACTGAGAGCGTATTTGGCCGCTATATCTGCCTGCCATGCGGGGTGAATGGACAGGCCAGTGGGGCACCATCCCTTGGTCTCCAGGTTTATGAAGGGGGTTCGTCGCCTGCATCCAGCTAGGACCCGCTCAATGGTGAGCTGGGATCTGTATGTGGTCTTGGCAGCTTTGGCAAAGCCGCCTTTCGAACAATTGGAGTCTGCCTCCCTGAAAACACCTCTATATGAAGGTGGTTTTCTTGATAGCGATTACTTCCATGAAGAGGATGGGTGAGCTCCATGCTCTTTCGGTAAGTTCTGAGTGCTACCGGATGGCCCTGGAGTGAGGAGTATATCTTTCCGCCCCAACCTTTCATTCCTCCCGAAGGTTCTGTCAGACAGGCATGTGACCATCCCTTTTTATCCTGTCTCCTTATGACCCCCCCGGCAGTGATGGGGGAGTCTGGGCCCCCATGAGGGAACTGGCTGCCTATGTGGAGCGGACATGGTCAGTGAGATCAACAGACCAGCTCTTTGTCTCACTGGATCGTGGACACAATTACGACAGCATACCGCCTGGCTGGCAGGCCATTTCTGGGATCTGTGGTGGCACATTCAACATGAGCTGTGGCTGCGGTCCTGGGCTCTACTGAGAGGAGTGCCCCTCGCTGATATCTGTGCTGTGGCCAGCTGGGCTTCCTCTTGCACCTTTGCTAGGTACTATCAGGTAAATGTGGCACCTCCCTCTGCGGTGGGTTCAGCGCTCCTGGGCGTCGCCTCCCCTTCCGGGGACTGTGACGAGACCCCACTTCCACATTGACGGCCCCTGCGTCTCGGTCACAGGGCTGAGGATTTGCCTGCTGGCTGGCCAGGTCCCTCTAGCACCGAATAATCTGGTACGGGTATACCAATATATTGGAGTGATCCAATATAGTGAAATATAACGAAGGTTACGTATGTAACCACGGTTATGTGAGCTACATGGATCACTCCAATCCTCTACGGTGCTAGAGGCACCTCAAAAATGATGTAGATAACGTGTGTCGCGGCCATGGGGTCTATATATACGGGCGGACCCCAGCCGTGACGCAGGTGTACATGGGAGTAAATCTGTAAATCCTCACCTTGGATGTAAACGTCCGCCGCGGAGTGATACCAATATATTGGAGTGATCCATGTAGCTCACATAACCGTGGTTACAGACCTAACCTTTGTTTCAAGTCCTGCCACAACATCTCAATAGGCTCTATGCATTATACCGCCTCCAACATTCTAATTTACTTCCTACCGGGTTGATGACTTCCGGAGCGATTTCTGCTATTATTTTGATCATTAGCTTACTAGCTATCTAACTGTCGTCAATGCATTTCTAACTGAAATAGTTTGCGATGACTATGTTTAAATTAAAGCCCGGCGAAGGAGGTGCTAATGAACATTGTTCAGGGCCTCTGTGTTCAGTTTCTTCCAAATGTAATGGTATTGTGAGCTTCCATAGTTTCCCGGTCGATGTAGAGATCAGAAAAAGTGACTGATCGCCCAACACGGCTTAGGTCTACAGCGAGTTGCTGGTTCTGACAAGGATATACATTTTTACACAAGGTACAGTAATGATTTATTATTATCCAGCATTACTATTGTTTATTATTTACTATGAATTATTATTATTATCCCAAAGTCCATCTTACCTTAAAGAACATGTTCATTGTTATTTAAAACTAGGCTAGCATCTCTTAGTGTATGTAGGCACATTGAATATATATTGTCTTTACATTAGTTAACCCCCAAAAATGCTCCCAGGTCATTGCTGCAAATAAGATTTGGTTCTTAGTCCACTTCTCAGGTTAAATAACGGAACATTTAAAACAAATTCACTGCTGTGATGACAGCTGCTGTGAATTACAGTAGAATTGCAGTAACAATAAAAACAGGCTACAATAGCAGCTGGGTCATGTCTAGTGCTACTTGATGCTTAGAGAAGATGGGCAGTAATAGTAATGAGCTTTTTTGGTATTCAAATACTCTGGGTCCATTTAGATTTGCAAACTACACCCACCTTATGGCCTTCTGGCACTTGATTGAGTGGGCAGCAGAGACCAAGTTCATAAGGGTCACAAGTACCAATCCATCTGAAACAAGTGTTACTCAAAGATAACCTGTAAGGGACAACTTCATTAAATACTTAAGATAATATTATTTGATCTTACTGTAATTGTTAAACATTATTTAGTTTTTGTTATGGACCGAATATAAGGACTATATTGTACTAAAACTGTTCTTCTTGTTTATGACTCATCTGTCGCTGGGTCTGAAGCAGAAAGATTTGGCCCATAGGTTCAACATCCACCAATCGACAGTGAGACGGATTGTCATCTCTTGGGCCAACTTCCTCTGATGTCTGCTTGGATCAGCACAGATATGGCTCCCCAAGGAAACCATCAAAGGCCACCTGAGTTCAAGGACTATCCAGACACCCAGGTAGTGATCGACTGCACTGAACTCCGCTGTCAGACACCATCTTCACTACTACTGCAGAGTGAGATGTTTTCTTCCTACAAGACACACTGTACCTTTAAGGGCATGTTGGGATTGTCACCACATGGAGCTGTCACTTTTATGTCATCATTGTAGGCTGGATCTGTGAGTGACAAGGAGATATTCAAGCAGTCTGGAATTATTTCCTTACTCACCCCTGACATGGCCATTACGGTGGATAAGGGCTTTCTCGTAGATGACATTGTTCCATGCAAGGTCTACCGGCCAGCCTTTGTCAAGACGCACACAGATGCCAACGCATGAGGTTAGGGAGACCAAATCCATTGCCAGGCTGAGAGTGCATGTTGAAAGAATGATCCCCAGAGTAAAGGAGCACAGGCTGTTTGACACAGTCATCTCCCTGACTGACCATCTCAGGCAGCATCAACCAGTTATTTGTAGTGGCGTGCCTGTTGGTCAAATATCAAAACTGACCTTTGGTCAGAGCATGGGCCAAGCCAGTGTAAATGTACATGTGTTCATTTTCTTGCAGCAAAATAATAATTAGTTTAATCATTTATTTACGACATGTATCAATCATGTGTGTTGTAGGGAATTTCAGTTTGTGTGGAGGCAATGAGTTTAGGGGTGGGGAAAAGAAATCAAGTAAACACAGAATAGCCAGAATGCAAGATTGAATACAATGTTAGAGATGTGTAATGGATAAACTGAACTGTTGAACATTTGGTGAAATAATTATTTTTAAACAAATCTATTCGACTGTAGTTTTCTTCACAAGAACATCAATAGTTATTTTTCATGAAACCACTAAACTTGGCACCCATGCAGGGGATCCATTCAGGTGCGAGAGACACTTCTGCAAGTAGTGCTAAAAATAAAAGTGGTCAACCTTCTGTCTTATAGTTTTTGAAACCTGTAGATCTTTATATATCCTTTCAACTAGGATGTCCTCCTGTGCACAGATGACAAAGTCACACCAGCTACAACCTGTGAGAAGGATTTGACCTTGCACCTGCCAGTAGTAAGCATGAGATCTCTTCAACTTCAGCTCTCCATGCTGTATCTTCAGGTAAGGGCTAGCCCCCTCTTCATCTCCATGGTCTGCATACCAGATCCCTTGAACATCCACTCAGCTAGGCGGTCAGCTGAGGTCTCTCCCAAGGACATGGCAAACCTCTCAGAAACGAGAGGATGTTATTCTCATTTTCCTGAGCTGATGCCATTCTGGGCTGCTGCTCTGCTCCCTTGTGTAGCAACCTGGACTTTGTGTGACATCTCGTAGGTTGTTTCTAATGCTTTGACATGGAACTTCTCCTGATGGCTAAGGACGTAATCACACTGGGAAGCCTGAAGCCTGTAGCCATCTAATGGAAGTATTGGTGGAGAAGGGGCATCGGCAGCACTTTGAGATATCAGCTGATGTACGAAGGGCTATATAAATAAATTTGATTTGATTTGATTTGATCGGCAATCTTCACAATTTCACGGGTCTTTGGCTGTGGAAGCTGATAGGACAGCACACTGCCAGCTTGCACTGGCCCAAAGGCAGACTCAACCAGGGGCACGTCAGCTGACATTTCCATTGTTGTCACAAGAGGGGGAGTAAGTGGAGAAAAGTTGGCATATGTTTCTGAGACGCGGAGAAGGTCCATGTCAGGCATGTATCCATTGAGCGCTTTGTAGAGAGAACTTCTGCAAAACATTTTAAATCCTTAACATCAGGTTGGAGAGATTACTATGACAAAGACTCATGTAACTTTCCAGAAACAGCAAAAGCCCGAAAGTTCAAATATAATATCAATTCAAATTGATTAAAATATATAGATGATGTATTTCCCCCCAGTCTTTATCCCAAACATGTGTCATTACATCGTAAAGATGCTAGGCTTATCATCTGGACACAAAAAAAATCACTAGGAAATGTTTTTCTAAAATGTTTCCATTCTCGGAACCTCCAACGTACCTTATTCCATCAGCACACGAGTTAGTAGGTTTATAGAACTCTATCCCATCAACCGGACCTGGCTTCAACACCCTAATTAACAAGGATTTACTGTTACATAGGCTGAATACTTTTCAGGTGCATTTTCATATGGTTATTGATGGACTCACAAGTGTTCTTGGCTTGTGCCAATGCTGTTCTGTGTCTGTGCAGCTGTGAACTGGTGGTGCAGCAAGAATGTTTAGTTGAGAGTAGTGCGCTGTCTGGTAAATAATGGCCACCAGAGGATTGCACACAGCACTTCCTGCAACACAGGAGCGCAGTGGCTTTGAACCACTATCACCAGTACGGAGTGCTTTAACACCATCTGTGAAGCTACGTGTGATGAAAGACTGAAGTGAGAAACAAGAATGATGCGGCCCATAAATAACAATAAACATAGTAGTGTCTAATCTTCTTAACTAGGCGCTCATTTAACTATACAGGAATACTTTGTGTCTCAGTAACACAATTACCAAACACTGCATCAACAGATCTTTACCAAATATCCGCAAATAACCTCAATCATTAATATCTACCTATTGTTAAGATTAAACATAGTTACTGTCTCCAACACATTTTGACCATGATGACAGTGTCCCACAGGAGATGTTTAACAATGTCCCTAGTAGCTATTTATAACCTTTCCATACTCTCATGCTGTGCGGCGTTTCACTCTTCCTCGTGGACCTGTGACAGGCAGCCCTCGGGGTGATCTCCCCAGTCAATGTATATTTGTTAGATACTGTGTAGAAGACATGAATAACAATTATTTTTAGCTAGCAAATATTGCTAGCAAGCATAACTTAACCAAGCTAACGAAAATAGACACATTTTCAGGTAGATTCTGTCAAGGTTACATCATTTTACGAAGTAACTAGCTAGCTACAGTTAATAGTTAAATTAGCTAGCTAATATGATTGTAGCAAGCTAATGTTATATCTGTCACTGACTTGGCACTCACCTTCATAGTTGTCTATGTAGCTTCCTCTATACATATTTAACGCCTTTTCAATCTTGCTAGCTGGAGTCTCGGAGGATTAATTATCAATTCGATGAACATCATTAATATTAATTTGAGGCAAGTCCTGAAGACACCTGGTAAAAAACTGCAACATAGTGGTAGTAACGTTTTATCGTCGATAACAACTAGACTGATTTGCTTTCTATAGTAGGTGCCACCGGAAATTGTCACGCCGGTAGGAAGTGTGTTTAGAACATTCGATCATGGAATGTGCATGAGGGCTATTGTGATTAGGTCTGGACTTTGACTAGGCCATTTCAAAACTTCAATTGTTGTGCTTTTTAGACATTTTCATGTAGACTTGATTGTATGTTTTTGGTCATTGTCTTGTTTCATGACCCAGCTGCGCTTCAGCTCACAGATGGATGCCCTGACATTCTCCTGTAGAATTCTCTGATACAGAGCAGAATTCATGCTTCCTTCTATTAAGGCAAGTCATCCAGGTCCTGAGGCAGGAAAGCATCCCCAAACCATCACACTACCACCAACAGGCTTGACCGTTGTTATGAGGTTCTTAATGTGTAATTGTTTGGTTTTCGCTCCAACTGACTCCGACAGTTGAACTTGAGGTGAGGAAGAATGTTTTAGGCCTACCAGAGTTACTCCTATAATCTAATACAGAATCCCTGAAGGGACATGTGAAAATAAAGAAGATAAATATTTTGCAATCCTTGGCAAAAAAGCGTTGGGTTCCCAACGC
Source organism: Oncorhynchus tshawytscha (assembly GCF_018296145.1). Classification (NCBI taxonomy): domain Eukaryota; kingdom Metazoa; phylum Chordata; class Actinopteri; order Salmoniformes; family Salmonidae; genus Oncorhynchus; species Oncorhynchus tshawytscha. The sequence goes on from NC_056433.1 coordinate 70,536,759, forward strand.
AATAGCGTTCTCTTGCAAAATGTTTTGCGTTCCCTTGCAACCGCGTCCCCATAATATTGTGCACAGCGCGTTTGGGCGGAAGTCTCTTGTGGAAGGCTACCCGAAACGTTTGACCCAAGTTAAACAATTTAAAGGCAATGCTACCAAATACTAATTGAATGTATGTAAACTTCTGACCCACTGGGAATGTGATGAAAGAAACAAAAGCTGAAAGAAATCATTCTCTCTACTATTATTCTGACATTTCACATTCTTAAAATAAAGTGCTGATCCTGATTCCTAGCACGGTGGCTAGGAAAACTATTTAGAAAGGCCCGACACATAAACTACTGCAAAATAAATACTGGAGGCTGAGACAGGAGGTGTCAGGAGATACTGTGGCCCCACCCGATGATACCCCCGGACAGGGCCAAACAGGCAGGATATAACCCCACCCACTTTGTCAAAGCACAGCCCTCACACCACTGGAGGGATATCTTCAACCACCAACTTACCATCCAGAGACAAGGCCGAGTATAACCCACAAAGATCTCCGCCACAGCACAACCCAAGGGGGGCGCCAACCCAGACAGGAAGATCACGTCAGTGACTCAACCCACTCAAGTGACGCACCCCTCCTAGGGACGGCATGGAAGAGCACCAGTAAGCCAGTGACTCAGCCCCTGTAATAGGGTTAGAGGCAGAGAATCCCAGTGGAGAGAGGGGAACCGGCCAGGCAGAGACAGCAAGGGTGGTTCATTGCTTCATTCTCCTTCACACTCCTGGGCCAGATTACACTCAATCATATGACCCACTGAAGAGATGAGTCTTCAGTAAAGACTTTAAGGTTGAGACCGAGTCTGTGTCTCTCACATGGGTAGGCAAACCATTCCATAAAAATTGAGCTCTATAAGAGAAAGCCCTTCCTCCAGCTGTTTGCTTAGAAATTCTAGGGACAATTAGGAGGCCTGCGTCTTGTGACCGTAGCGTACGTGTAGGTATGTACAGCGGGACCAAATCGGAAAGATAGGTAGGAGCAAGCCCATGTAATGCTTTGTAGCTTAGCAGTAAAACCTTGAAATCAGCCCTTGCCTTAACAGGAAGCCAGTGTAGGGAGAAAAGCACTGGAGTAATATGATCAAATTATTTGGTTCTAGTAAGGATTCTAGCAGCCGTATTTAGCACTAACTGAAGTTTATTTAATGCTTTATCCAGGTAGTAGTCTAACCTAGAAGTAACAAAAGCATGGATTAATTTTTCTGCATCATTTCTGGACAGAAAGTTAATGATTTTTGAAATATTATGTAGATGGGGAAAAAAGCTGTCCTTGAAACAGTCTTGATATGTTCGTCAAAAGAGAGATCAGGGTCCAGAGTAACGCCAAGGTCCTTCACAGTTTTATTTGAGACGACTGTACAACCATCAAGATTAATTGTCAGATTCAACAGAAGATCTCTTTGTTTCTTGGGACCTAGAACCAGCATCTCTGTTTTGTCCGAGTTTAAGAACAAATTCTTATTTACAATGACGGCCTACCCCAACCAAACACTAACCCGGATGACACTGGGTTAATTGTGTACCACCCTATGGGACTCCCAATCATGGCCGGTTGTGATACAGCCTGGAATCGAACCAGGGTCTGTAGTGACACCTCTAGCACTGAGATGCAGTGCCTTAGACCTGTGTGCCAATTCAGGAACCCAAGACGCACTGTGGGTGGAGTTTCGGAGTCCCCGGCTGGGCCAGGGTGAATCCAAAGATGGTGGATAAATGAAGATAGTTCATTCACGCCATTTACCATTGTATACTTAAGGTGGTGGCTCTCCCATAGACACCAATGTGATAGCAGCTGGGTCTGGTCTACTTATTCAATTGACTTTAAATTAAAGAGAAAAAAATGATGGAGAGGAATGTTTCACTTCCTCTGCCGTCTCTGGTGAAGCTCTTGATTCACCTGGCTAGATGTGATGTGGTAGGGTCCAGCTGACCAAGAGGTTATGCAATGGGGTCCAGTTGAGGCTACTATGAAGGAGATGGAAGATTACCTGGCACCTAGGGTGGAAATGAGGGGGAGGTGTATATGTGAGTAGAGTGCTGTCAATATAAGGTCAAGTCAAATGTGAGTGTGGGTGTGTGTCTCTGCCGGCCTGCCTGACTGTCAGTCAGTTGCTACTCAAAGCATAGTCTACCTCGGTCAGTAGAGCATTGCATGGCAATGAACTTGGCTCCTACTTCGACTGGCAGACTTTTCCTGGCCTCAGCTATGGTCGGCAGACTGCACTGAGGGGTGAAGGACAGTAAGGGGAAATGATAGGTACTCACCTCTCCTGCAATAGAAGTGTTGAAGGCAGAATAAAGCATCTTTAATGGTGATTGAATGTGAGATAAATCCTAGCCAATAGTTGAGAAGAGCTTCTGTTGCTAGGCTAATCCCAGATCTGTATGTCCACTCACCCTCATCTGCTAATCATAGAACAGGGGGTCAATCTGAAGTTATAGAAAGGATGAGGGAGAGAGATAATTCACCATGAGATTTAGGATCAGGTCCACTCTGTCCAGTTAATAGTATTCATGATGATCTTACCTTTCGAAAATTCTAAGTCTGGATTGTTATCTTAGGTCAAAGTGGACCCTGTACATTAACCAAATATAAATGAATACTGTAAATCCATATGTACAGTGCATTCAGACCTGTTGCCTTTTTCCAAATGTTGTTACTTTACAGCCTTATTCTAAAATGGATTAAATTGGGTTTTTTCCTCATCAATCTACACACAATACCCCATAATGACAAAGCAAAAAGAGGTTTTCAGACATTTTAGCAAATTTCTTAAAAATAAAAAACTTAAATATCACATTTACATATGTATTCATACCCTTTACTCGCTGCACAGATATTTTCAGGTCTCTCCAGAGATGTTTGATCGGTTCCAAGTCCGGGCTCTGGCTGGGCCGCTCAAGGAGATTCAGAGACTTGTTCCAAAGCCCCTCCTGCATTGTCTTGGCTGTGTGCTTCGTTGTCCTGTTGGAAGGTGAGCCTTCGCACCATTCTGAGGTGCTGAACGCTCTGGAGTAGGTTTCCATTAAGGATCTCTCAGTACTTTGCTCCGTTCATCTTTCCCTCGATCCTGACTAGTCTCCCAGTCCCTGCTGCTGAAAAACATCCCCACAGCATGATGCTGCCACCACCATGCTTCACCATAGGGATGTTGCCAGGTTTCCTCCAGACGTGACACTTGACATTCAGGCCAAAGAGTTCAATCTTTGTTTCATCAGACCAGAGAATATTGTTTTTTCATGGTCTGAGAGTCCTTTAGGTGCCTTTTGGCAAACTCCAAGTGGGCCACTCTACCATAAAGGCCTGATTGGTGGAGTGTTGCAGAGATGGTTGTCCTTCTGGAAGGTTCAAACATCTCCACAGAGGAACTCCGGAGCTCTGACAGAGTGACCATCGGGTTCTTGGTCACCTCCCTGACCCTTTTCCCGCCATTGCTCAGTTTGGCCGGGCGGCCAGCTCTAGGAAGAGTCTTGGTGGTTCCAAACTTCTTCCATTTAAGAATGATGGAGGCCACTTTGTTCTTGGGGAACTTCAATGCTGCAAATAAATTTGGTTAACCTTCCCCAGATCTATACCTCGGCACAATCATGTCTCGGAGCTCTACGGACAATTCCTTCAACCTCATAGCTTGGTTTTTGCTCTGACATGCACGGTCAACTGTAGGACCTTATATAGACAGGTGTGTGCCTTTCCAAATCATGTCCAATCAATTGAATTTACCATAGATAGACTCCAATGAAGTTGTAGAAAAATCTCATGGATGATCAATTAAAACAGGATGTACCTGAGCTAAATTTCGAGTCTTATAGCAAGGGGTCTGAAGACTTATGTAAATAAGGTATTTCTGTTTTATTATTTTATACATTTGCAAAACATTCTACCAACCTGCTTTCACTTTGACATTATGGGGTATTGTGTTTAGATTGATGAGGAAATGTAATACATTTTAGAATAAGGCTGTAACGTAACAAAATGTGGGAAAAGGGAAGGGGTCTGAATACTTTTCGAATGAACTGTATGTCCTCTGATTCGTATGATATTGTACAAGTCCTATTTCATTGATAGTGTAACCTATATATCATACCAAATGGAGAGAACAAATGTACGTATCATATCCTACGAATTGCCCTGAGACCATGTTGGGGTTTTTGGTAAGCAGGAAGGTCTTGATATAGGCCTAGGTTAAGTATGTTACAGGCATCAAATACATTTTTATTTGTCACATGCAATGAATACAACAGGTGTAGACTTTACTGTGAAATGCTTACTTACAAGCCTTTATGGTATCTTATGGGTAGGAATGTCTTTACAGAAATGTTTGGTGTATATATGTCTTGGTGTAGCTCTTTTGGTATTGTTGTGTAAATTTTGACTGTTTTGGTATTGGGGAGTTGATGCAACTGTTTTGCCATTATTAAAAACCTACCTGTTCCTCCAAGGTCCAATAGAGTTGTACTGTACCGTAGGCTTCCCTACCGTCTATGGCCTGCTCTATACATAACGGGGCCATGACTCATATTCACATAAATCCTGCAACAATCGATGGCTGTCACATTTGTTTTAATGTGCGTCGCTTTTCCCCTGTGGAATGCTTACTGGAATATTCATCCGCATTATTTATTCATGACGTATTTGGTGGGCCCTTCATCAAGGTGACTTATGTTACAGAATATTTCACTTTAATTCTAATGCTGTTTTTATGGTTACAGAGTTGGACGCTGTCATATTGACTGAATTAATCAGGTTTAGGGTCCCAAGAACAGAGACCCATGGATTACACCCCAAATGGCACCCAATTCCCTATATATTGCACTACTTTTGACCAGGGCCAATAGCCCCATAGCATATACCTATGGGGTGTTGGACCAGGAGGACAGGGAGACAGTAGGAACTCAGATAACTAAGTGATTGCATCCCAAATGGCACCATATTCCCTACATAGTGCATTACTTTTGACCAGTGGGTTCTGGTCAAAAGTAGTGCGCTATATGGGTAATAGGGTGCCATTTGGGACACCGCCAACGTAACACAGCAGGTTCTTTACTGTCATGCAGTGAAAGAGATTTGAATGTTTTGTGTGTTCCTCATCCTGATGTTGACACCAGAGCTTCTTTGTAATCTATAACACTATTTCCTCCTTTGCTGTTATTTTTGTTTATACTGAAAGTATTGCTTTTATTTAAAGTTTTCTATGTGTGTGTGCTTTCCTGTAGACACAGGGCTTTATGCAGCACTGCGTTTCAGTTTGATGTGTTTTGTCAGACAACGTTTTAAGGACACTGGAGCCATTGAACTTCCTCTTTGGAAACAGAGAAACTTGAATCAAGTATTGCTTTTTCCTGAACTGAGAAGAGAAGGATGTTGGCAGACTAGAGAGAGAGAGAAAATGTTAAGACTAAAGTGGAAAAGCAGGTGGGGGGAAGAGAAAGGGGACAGAAACACAGCTATGCAGCGAGAGACAGACCCATATTGCAAAAGGAAATATCTAGCTCACACACACGTCTTATATGAACTGAACACCGTCCTGGTTATTTATGTATGTTCATGTTGCATTTTACCAAAGGAAACTCATAAAACTGGTACATAACTGTAACAAAATGTGATCACAGGTAAAAGCAGGAAATCCATTTGTAAAAAGTCTATACTTTACCCCAGGATACCCATTACAGGCGGTAACTATAGAAACAAGGTAGCTTTATTCTTCTCCGCAGGGAATTTAGTGAAACAAGGTTGCCATGTTCACGTCCGGGGAATTTAGCTAATAATGTCAGTCTATTTGCAAAACACCTTGTTACTGCATTTCCATTTTTGTTTGTGTGTGTTGCACTCAGTAGCATATATGAATCACATGATTATGAAAACATAAATGTTTGACAGTGTGTATTCTTATTTTAAATGTATGTAGTTCTGTCCTCGTGATGTACTTGTCTATTAATGTTTTGTTTTATGTTTTGTGTGGACCCCCAAGAAGACTAGCTTCTGCTTTAGCACTAGCTAATAAAATACTAAATACACACAGGCAGTCCATTCAAAGACTCTTTCTTTGTGTCTGGTCAGTGCTTCAGGCTCACATCGTATTCCTTCTTTGGGTGCGAAAATATAGAAAGAGATTGTGATGAAAGAATAAAGGAGTAGAGAAGAACAACAAAAGACTGAGCCCTAAAGAAAGAAATGAGTCTGGGTGTCAGTGCCACAATGTGTCCCACTGTTTGATTCTCAGACGAAACAGAACAGAAAGAATACTATGACCAGCCATCTGTTCTTTCTGTGTTTGTATGTGTTTGACAGATGAAACATGTTGAATTAAAGCAGGACAGTCCGGCTCTATGGCTGATTCAGTTGACTGACACTCAGAGATCCAGACTTGTTAAAGCAGACAGAGGTCTGGCCAAAGACCATAGTGCTACAGAGCCTCTCTCTGTCAGCTCTCAGCTCTGATCGGATGGGTTAGAACTCTGAAGAACAAGGTCTGACTGGACCAATCCAGACCACCTCTCACCCTCTCTAGATACAGTTGGTTTGTATTTTGGCTTCTTGGCTTAGAGCTTTGAGTACCTTACAGTAGGTTGCTTTCAGTTCCGCAGAGCAGTACTTTCTACAGTTTAATTTCATTTCCATTTCACTCCTTTATCTGTAATATTTTTCTAACGCTGACAAGGTTTCATCATCTCTCTCTCTCTCTCTATTCCATACTTTCTCTCTTTCTCTTGTTCACGTTCTCTCTCTCTCTCTCTCTCTCTCTCTCTCATTGTTAACATGGTTTCCACAGGTATTTTTCCTGGGAGAAGACAGGGCCCTGTATCTCTGTGATAACTTAGCTGTGGGCAGCTTGACCATGTGACCTGGCATGACAATCCACTGGCGTGGAGTGTTCTATAACACTGGTGGTGTGTGGGTGGAATAGATGCCCTCAGAGCTCTTAGGCTGAACTCGTTATACCTCTTTCATCTCCTCAACTCACATCTGACAAAATCAACTCAGCTCCCATCCAGCATTGTCTTCTCGAATGTATATCGACTGGAAAGAAACTCAACTCTCAACTGACACAACCAACTGTTAACATACATCACAGTCTTCTCAACTCTCAGCTGACGAAAACAACTCGGCTCCCATCCAGCATTGTCTCTCTCATCAACTGAGAAACTCAACTCTCAACAGACAAAAACCAGCTGTTGACAAACATTTCACCAACGAACATCAACTGGCCTAAACATAGGCTACACTATAAGACTTGCCTAAAGAATTGATCAACATTCCTAAACCTACAGTATATCTGGGAATGTCTCCAATAGATGGTCACAGTAACTTTCTCTGATGACAAACAACACTGATGGAGTTAGTGATCCTCTCTGATTCTGACCTTATGTTGCATCTCTGTTTGTCACTTATTCGAAGAAAACCCATATGTTGCATCTGTTTAGCAGACAGACTTACGGCAAACATTTTGAGCTGATGTGACTAATAATGGTCCCATTTTGCCTTTAGTTGAGTTGAAGCTATTTTCCTGGAAACAGATTGTGAGTAAGTTTGATCAGACAATGACGGCCGGTGTAGGCCGTCATTGTAAATAAGAATTTGTTCTTAACTGACTTTCCTAGTTAAATAAAATGTAAAAAATAAAAAGACAAGTATCAATCGGATGGATTCAGTCAGTTCATGAGTATGAGTTGATTCTGTGAGTTGATTTCCAGAGAACTCCCTGTAAATTGGAGAATCAACGAGTTGATTATAAAATGCTTCCCTGTATTAAAGGGGAATCAGTGAGTTGATTTCCATATGATTCCCTGTAAAATTGGGAAATCTGTGAGTTGATTCCCAGATTATTTATTTTTTTGATGACTCCCTGTATGATAGTATAAGCTCTGGTGGAGCCTTCAATGCCTCACAGAGGCCTGTACCATGGGGTCTGTTATGGGAGCACCATATTTCTATTATCCCCCAGTCATAATGCAATCATCTCTGCTGTAATGGGGAATATTGCCTTGCACAACTCACTCATAACTCATTTGCAGAATGAATTGCAATATTAGGCACTACGCGTCCCCAGCGGCGAGTGCAGCTCTTGAGATAACCGATTTCATTAAGTTCACTTGTTTACAACCCATTCCATCTGAGACACCATTGTTATGCAAGAGAAGGAGGCAGCCACAAAGACAGGCATGCAGAGTCTTTCACAGCACAGGGCTCGGCTCAGGAACCCTACAAACATGGGCGAGAAAGATATCTGTATAGAATATGGCCTTCGTCACTAAAATAAAGTTGATTATCCTTATGTTTGTCCTAGAGTCACCGCTCAGGAACTGTACAGGCCTGGGTGAGAGATACAGTGCCCCTCGGAAAGTATTCAGTCACGTTGACTTTTTCCAGATTTTGTTACAATACAGCCTTATTCTAAAATTGATTATATTAAAAAAATATATTTAAAAAACTCAGCAATCTACACACACTAACCTATAATGAGAAAGTGAAAACAGTTTTTAGAAATGTTGGCAAATTTATTTAAAAAAAAAACAGATACCTTATTTACATAAGTATTCAGACCCTTTGCTATGAGCTCAGGCGCATCCTGTTTCCATTGATCATCCTTGAGATGTTTCTACAACTTGAGTCCACCTGTGGTAAATTCAGTTGATTGGACATTATTTGGAAAGGTATACACCTGTCTATATAAGGTTCCACAGTTGACAGTGCATGTCAGAGCAAAACCCAAGCCATGAGGTTGAAGGAATTGTCTGTAGAGCTAGAGCTGGCCGCCCTGCCAAACTGAGCAAAAAAGCGGGGGAGGAGGGCCTTGGTCAGGGAGGTGACTTGGGGAGGTCACTATGACAGAGCTCTAGAGTTCCTTAATGGAGATGTGAAAAACTTCCAGAAGGACAACCATCTCTGCAGCACTCTACAAATTTAAGCCTTTATGGTAGATTGGCTAGACGGAAGTCACTCTTCAGTAAAAGGCACATGGCAGCCCACTAGGAGTTTGCCAAAAGGCACCTCAAGACTCTCAGACCATGAGAAACAATATTCTCTGGTCTGATGAAACCAAGATGGAATTCTTTGCCCCGGATGTTAAGCATCACATCTGGAGGAAACCTGTCACCATCCCTTCGGTGAAGCATGGTGGTGGCAGCATCATGCTGTGGGAATGTTTTTCAGTGGAAGGGACTGGGAGACTAGTCAGGATCGAGGCAAAGAGGAACAGAACAAAGTACACAGAGATTCTTGATGAAAACCTACTCCAGAGTGCTCAGGACCTCAGACTGGGGCGAAGGTTCACCTAACAAGACAATGACTCTAAGCACACAGCCAAGACAACACAGGAGTGGCTTTGGGACAAGTCTCTGAATGTTCTTGAGTGGGCTAGCAAGAGCCCACTTGAACAAGACCGATCATCTACCTGACAGAACTTGAGAGGATCTGCAAAGAAAAATGGGAGAAACTCCCCAAATGCAGGTGTGCCAAGCTTGTAGCGTCATACCCAAGAAGACTCGAAGTTGTAAGCACTGCCAAAGGTGCTTCACCAAAGTACCAAGTAAAGGGTCTGAATACTTACGTAAATCTGATATTTCACATTTTTTTATTTGTAATACATTTGCAAAAATGTGGGAGAAAAAAAACGTTTTTGCTTTGTCATTATGGGGTATTTTGTGTAGATTGATGAGGGAAAAAAACTATATATAACATTTTAGGCTGTAATGTAACAACATGTGGAAAAAGGCACTGTGTGTATATGTGTTGAAGTCGGAAGTTTATATACACTTACGTTAGAGTCTAGAGGTCGACCGATTAATCGGAATGGCCGATTAATTAGGGCCGATTTCAAGTTTTCATAACAATCGGAAATCGGTATTTTTGGACACCTTTTTTTTTACACCTTTATTTAACTAGGCAAGCAAGTCAGTTAAGAACACATTCTTATTTACAATGATGGCCTAGGAACGTTAACTGCCTTGTTCATGGGCAGAATGACTGATTTCTGCATATAATCGATGCGGTGCCTGTTAATTTCTCATCGAATCACGGCCTACTTCGCCAAACGGATGATGATTTAGCACTGTCGTTGCACCAAACCTAACCATAAACATCAATGCCTTTGATGTACGCAAATGTCTCAACTGGCCAATTGCCAGGGAAAATGCAGAGCGCCAGATTCAAATAAAATACTATAAAATTCAAACTTTCATTAAAACACACATGTAAGATACTCAATTAAAGCTACACTCGTTGTGAATCCAGCCAACATGTCAGATTTTAAAAATGCTTTCCGGCGAAAGCATAAGAAGCTATTATCTCATGATAGCACCAGCAGTAAACAAAGGGGTTAGCATATTTCAACCCTGCAGGCGCCACACAAAACGCTGAAATAAAATATAAAACATGCATTACCTTCGACGAGCTTCTTTTGTTAGCACTCCAATATGTCCCTTGTTAGGGAGGATGTTCCGTTGTGGGGATCAAATCAGCGGATATTTTAGAGCGTCACTTATCGTTTTTCGTTAAAATTCAAACTTTCATGAAAACACACAAACAAGGTATTAAATTAAAGCTACACTCGTTGTGAATCTAGCCACCGAGTCAGATTTGTAAAATGCTTTTCGGCGAAAGCATGAGAAGCTATTATCTGATAGCATGTAACACCCCAAAAGACCCGTAGAGGACGAAAACAAAAATAATTAGCATAGTCGGCGCTACACAAACCGCACAATAAAATATAAAACATTCATTACCTTTGACCATCTTCTTTCTTGGCACTCCTTGATGTCCCATAATCAATACTGGGTCTTTTTTGGATTAAATCGGTCCATATATAGCCTAGATATCGATCTATGAAGACTGTGTGGAAAACGGAAAAAAATAGCGTTTCATAACGTAACGTCATTTTTTAAAAGTTAAAAAGTCGACGATAAACTTTCACAAAACACTTCGAAATACCTTTCTAATGCAACTTTAGGTATTACTACACGTCAATAAGCTATAAAAATCATCAGTGGGCGATGTAAATTCGATAGCCTGCCGTGTGGAAAAATGTCCGGAGAAAAAGACAGACAATGCCTCGGGTCGGTGGTCGGAGAGAATCGTTTCCTTCGGGCGGATCTACCAAGAATCAATTCAGATTCAAATGAGGAGACTCTATAGATCCTGTGGTAGCTGTAGGTACTGCAAGCTCGGCCCCATATATTACGGTTCACCTTTAACAATTCATGGAAGTGGCGCATGGATATTTTTTTCCATCTCCAGTGATCAGATTTTCCTGCGCTTTTCGATGAAACAGACGTTCTGTTATAGTCACAGCCGTGATTTAAACAGTTTTAGAAACGTCTGAGTGTTTTCTATCCATACATACTAATCATATGCATATACTATATTCCTGGAATGAGTAGCAGGGCGCTGAAATGTTGCGCGATTTTTAACAAAAAGCTGCGAAAATTCGCATCATCCCAAACAGGATAAACATCACAATTGGTCCTTTTGTTCGATTAATTCCGTCCATATATATATCCAAAATGTCCATTTATAAAGCGCGTTTGATCCAGAAAAAACAGCTTACAAAAAACGCAACACCACTACAAAATATTTCAAAAGTTGCCTATAAACTTTGCCAAAATATTTCAAACTACTTTTGCAATACAACTTTAGGTATTTTTAAACGTTAATAATTGATCAAATTGTAGACGGGTCTTTCTGTGTTCAATACAAGAATAAAAACAAACCAGCAATACTTTTTACGTCTTGTGCAACTCTCAACAGTGTACCCAGTTCCTAGTTGGCCTACTTCTTCATTGCACAAAGGAATAACCTCAACCAAATTCCAAAGACTGGTGACGTCCAGTGGAAGCGGTAGGAACTGAAAACAGAGAAAATAAGAAATAAGAAATAAGAAGAAATATCCCTGAGCAATGACAACTCAGGGAACAGAGAGAGGAACAAAAAAAATTCTGAACAGTTAGTCCTCTGGGTTTTGCCTGCTACACAATTTCTGTTCTACACACAGACATGATTCAAACAGTTTTAGAAACGTCAGAGTGTTTTCTATCCAAATATATGAATAATATGCATATCTTATATTCTTAGCATGAGTAGCAGGAAGTTGAAATTGGGAACAATTCTGCCCCCTAGCCCCAAGAGGTTAAAATCAATACACAAGTATATATTTTTAAACCTGCACCTCCTTTAGTTAATATTGCATGCTAACATGAATTTCTTATAATTAGGGAAATTGTGTCACTTCTCTTGCGTTCCGTGGGTATATACAGCAGTTTGGGCCGCCTGGCTCGTTGCGAACTGTGTGAAGTCCATTTATTCCTAACAAAGAAATAATTTGCCAAGTAATTAATTTGCCAGAATTGTACATAATTATGACATAACATTGAAGGTTGTACAATGTAACAGCAATATTTAGACTTAGGGATGCCATCCGTTAGATAAAATACGGAACGGTTCCGTATTTCACTGAAAGAACAAACCATTTATTTTTGAAATTATAGGTTCTGGATTCGACCATATTAATGACCAAAGGCTCATATTTCTGTATGTTATAATTAAGTCTATGATTTGATATTTGATAGAGCAGTCTGACTGAGCGATGGTAGGCAGCAGCAGGCTCGTAAGCATTCATTCAAACAGCACTTTTGTGCGTTTTGCCAGCAGCTCTTCGCAATGCTTCAAGCATTGAGCTGTTTATTACTTCAAGCCAATCAACTCCCGAGATTAGGCTAGTGTAACCGATGTGAAATGGCTAGCTAGTTAGCGGGGTGAGCGCTAATAGCGTTTCAATCGGTGATGTCACTCGCTCTGAGACTTGGAGTAGTTGTTCCCCTTGCTCTGCAAGAGCCATGCTTCGAGGGTGGCTGTTGTCGATGTGTTCCTGGTTCGAGCCCAGGTAGGGGCGAGGAGAGGGACGGAAGCTATACTGTTACACTGGCAATACTAAAGTGCCTATAAGAACATCCAATAGTCAAAGGTATATGAAATACAAACGGTATAGAGAAAAATAGTCCTATAATTCCTATAATAACTACAACCTAAAACTTCTTACCTGGGAATATTGAAGACTCATGTTTTAAAAGGAACCACCAGCTTTCATATGTTCTCATGTTCTGAGCAAGGAACTTAAACGTTAGCTGTTTTACATGGCACATATTGCACTTTTACTTTCTTCTCCAACACTGTTTTTGCATTATTTAAACCAAATTGAACATGTTTCATTACTTATTTGAGACTAAATTGATTTTATTGATGTATTATATTAAGTTAAAATAAGTGTTCATTCAGTATTTTTGTAATTGTCATAATTACAAATAACGTATTTTTTTATTTTTTTAATCATCCGATTAATCGGTATCAGCTTTTTTGGTCCTCCAATAATCGGTATCGGCGTTAAAAAAATCATAATCAGTCGACCTCTATTAGAGTCATTAAAAAATCGTTATTCAACCACTCCACAAATTTCTTGTGAACAAACTATAGTTTTGGCAAGTCGGTTAGTACACCTACTTTGTGCATGACACAAGTCATTTTTCCAACAATTGTTTACAGACAGATTATTTCACTTATAATTCACTGTATCACAATTCCAGTGGGTCAGAAGTTTACATACACTAAATTGACTGTGCCTTTAAACAGCTTGTAAAATTCCATAAGATGATGTCATGGCTTTAGAAGCTTCTTATAGGCTAATTGACATCATTAGAGTCAATTGGAGGTGTACTTGTGGGGATGTATTTCAAGGCCTACTGTCAATCTCAGTGCCTCTTCGCTTGACATCATAGGAAAATCAAAAGAAATCAGCCAAGTCTGGTTCATCCTTGGGAGAAATTTCCAAATGCCTGAAGGTACCACATTCATCTATACAAACAATAGTACGCAAGAATAAACACCTTGGGACCACGCAGCCGTCATACCGCTCAGGAAGGAGACGCGTTCTGTCTCCTAGAGATGAATGTACTTTGGTCCGAACAGTGCAAATTGATCCCAAAACAACAGCAAAGGACCTTGTGAAGATGCTGGAGGAAACACATGCAAAATGATCTATATCCACAGTAAAACGAGTCCTATATCGACATAACCTGAAAGGCCGCCCAGCAAGGAAGAAGCCACTGCTCCAAAACCGGCATAAAAATGCCAGACTACGGTTTGCAACTGCACATGGGGACAAAGATCGTACTTTTGGAGAAATGTCCTCTGGTCTGATGAAACAAAAATAGAACTGTTTGGCCATAATGACCATTATTATCTTTGGAGGAAAAAGGGGGAGGCTTGCAAAGCCGAAGAACACCATCCCAACCATGAAGCACGGGGGTGGCAGCATCATGTTGTGGGGGTGCTTTGCTGCAGGAGGGACTGGTGCACATCACAAAATAGATGGCATCATGAGGAGGAAAATTATGTGGATATATTGAAGCAACATCTCAAGACATCAGTCAGGAAGTGATAGCTTGATCCAAATGGGTCTTCCAAATGGACAATGACCCCAAGCATACTTACAAAGTTGTGGCAAAATGTCTGCATCTCCTCCTCATGGACTGCACTAGATTTTACAGTTCCTGTTGTGAGATGTTACCCCACTCTTCCACCAAGGCACCTGCAAGTTCTCTGACATTTCTGGGGGGAATGGCCCTAGCCCTCACCCTCCAATCCAACAGATCCCAGATGTGCTTAATGGTATTGAGATCCGGGCTCTTCACTGGCCATGGCAGAACACTGGCATTCCTGTCTTGCAGGAAATCACGAACAGAACGAGCAGTATGGCTGGTGGCATTGTCATGCTGGAGGATCATGTCAGGATGAGCCTGCAAGAAGGGTACCACATGAGGGAGGAGGATGTCTTCCCTGTAACGCACAGCGTTGAGATTGCCTGCAATGACAATAATCTCAGTCCGATGATGCTGTGACACACCGCCCCAGACCATGACGGACCCTCCACCTCCAAATCGATCCCGCTCCAGAGTACAGGCCTTGGTGTAATGCTCATTCCCTCGGCGATAAACGCAAATCCGACCATAACCTCTGGTGAGACAAAACCGCGACTTGTCAGTGAAGAGCACTTTTTGCCAGTCCTGTCTGGTCCAGCGACGTTGTTGCCGGTGAAGTCTGGTGAGGACCTGCCTTACAACAGGCCTACAAGCCCTCAGTCCTGCCTCTCTCAGCCTATTGCGGACAGCCTGAGCACTGATGGAGAGATTGTGCCGTTGTTGTTGCAATCCTGTACCTGTCCCGCAGGTATGATGTTCAGATGTACCGATCCTGTGCAGATGTTGTTACATGTGGTCTGCCACTGCGAGGATGATCAGTAGTCTGTCCTGTCTCCCTGTAGTGCTGTCTTAGGCATCTCACAGTTTTGACATTACAATTTATTGCCCTGGCCACATCTGCAGTCCCCATGCCTCCTTGCAGCATGTCTAAGGCACATCCACGCAGATGAGCAGGGACCCTGGGCATCTTTTTTTGGTGTTTTTTAGAGTCAGTAGAAAGGCCTCTTTAGTGTCCTTAGTTTTCATAACTGTGACCTTAATTGCCTACCGTCTGTAAGCTGTTCTTGTCTTAACGACAGTTCCACAGGTGCATGTTCATTAATTGTATATAGTATCTATATATATATACAGTATGTTTATATGATGCTTACAGTAAGATACCTTTGATTATCCTTTTTCTTTTTGTGTTAGTAAAGGAAATAGATCAGAAACCCTACAAAGTAGGCTGTATTTGCATTATACAGTGTCTTTGATGACAGGGTTTTCTGATGCATTTTAATGTAAACAAACACACACACACACACAGAAAATACACCTTATATTCTCTCTTGAGAATGAAAATGTCACACACTGCCAAACACGTTCTAATACTTTCATAATGATTCTAAAACCTGTATATATCTTTATTCTCCCGTCCCTGCAACTCATGTGAAACCAAACAGCCCATTCCATGTTTTGAAAAGACAAATGCCCTTTACTATGATAGGAAAGCCTGTCTCCATTTTGAAAGGGGACCCTTGACAACTGGTCCAAATGGTAGCTGATGTACCCTGGAGTAAAGTCCCACCAGTTGTTGACTTTAGTGAGATACCCACTTTGCCTCACAACTCTCCTCTGACAACCAGGCCTGGAACACATACAGTAAACTTTCCTATTGACTGATGGAGGATCAACACAGTGAGAGGCTTCAGATAAGTTGGTCCGATAGAGCTCATCTCAGTCATAGAGAGATTGCTCATGTGTGTTGCTTGTTCCAATTGAACACTGTCAGAAAGAACAGCAGGGCAGACTGAGAGGTACAGAAAAGTAAAAGAGTGAAAGGTTTCACTGTTGAGTCTGTTGTGGAGGTCTCTCTCTTTCTCTCACTCTTGCTCTCCCTTTTCCTCCCTTGCACTCATTCACTCTCTCACTCTTGATCAACAGTGACACAGAGTCAGAGATGCTGTGCTGAGCGCACTGCAAGGTACCAGTCTACAAAGCTATCAGTGACACAGAGTCAGAGATATGAAAAGCGTCTGGTACTGCAAAGGTATAGTTCCTTTATGCCATATGGCTGCATCTATGGCCTCAAATGAGTCAAACACGTGGGGGGTTATACACTAAGGAAGTTAGGAATTAAATGGTGGCACAATATGTCTCAAGAAGACGATAATCCTAATAAGGACCCTGATGTGCCACATGCTGTATGGAACTAAAGTACATATGTGTACTGATGCAGTGTATGCACTACGTACCTCATGTCAACCCACGCCCACATACACATCTATTCCCTCTGTCAGATCTTTCTAAAGCTGCGTCCTCTTGGACGAGTTCCATATAAGGAGGTATTTCATTCTGTCTGACCTGAAAGTACTCAGAAGAGGACACAGTGTCATCTAGTGGTGATACTGGGTCCTACACTCATGAGAGAAAAAAAAGAAAAAACATTTTATTTGTCACATGCTTAGTAAAAAAAAAAGGTGTAGGCTAACAGTGAAATGCTTACTTTGGGCCCTTCCCAACAATGCAGAGAGAAGAAAAAAAAGAAATAGTATAAACTGTTGAAAGATAATAACACAAGGAATAAAAAGAAAAATAATAACACAATGAGTAATGATAACTTGACTATCTACACTGTTTACCAGCACCAAGTCGATGTGCAAGGTAATTGAGGTAGATACTGTATGTACATATAAGTAGGGATAAAGAGACTAGGCAACGGGATAGATGGTAAACAGTAGCAGCAGCATATGTGATGAGTCAAAAGAGTTAGTGCCTGTGGAGGAAAAAGTACCCAATTGTCATACATGAGTAAAAGTTAAGATAACATAATAGGAAATGTCTTAAGTAAAAGTGAAAGTCCCGCCCCCACACTCCAACTCACTGAACTCACTCACTGCCAGATCAGAGGCAGTAGGTATGACCAGGGATGTTCTCTTGAATGTAGTGAAGTAAAAGTATAAGTTGTCAAAAATATAAATAGAAAAGTAAAGTACATATACCCCCCAAAAAATGACTTAAGTAGTACTTTAAAGTATTTTTACTTATGTACTTTACACCACTGATTAGTGCGAAAAGGGTCAATGCAGATATTCTGTGTAGCTATTCGTTAACTATTTAACTAACTATTTAGCAGTCTTATAGCTTGGGGGTAGATGCTGAGCGGGGAAGATACCTGCATTTTCCACCAGTTGCAAACACTCAGTCACAATGAGATGTAACCCTTTCTTGTAGTCAAATGACCTAGTGGCCTCATGGGTGGAATGCTATTAATATTTTTCATACTTTCATCATTAATCAACACAACAACAACAAAAATGTATGCAGAAAATCCACTTTAGTTGTGTTTCAGTCTTCTGTGATGTAGATAAAGTGTTATATTGGGATGCAAACTCTAAATGTAATACATTTCAACATGGTACAGGAAGGTGTCTTCTCTTTTTTAAGCCCATAACCCTGTGTGTGAGGTGCATACTTTTGTTTCAAAGTAGTTTAGTTGGGGGAATTGGAACAGATTTTTGCTCACACCACCTAAAAATCCCAATTGAATCCTGAGTACCTAATAAATGTGTCTGTGACCATCTCTAGTAATGCTGTTAGAAGTAATACTATCAGTGATCTTACATTTTGTACAAACACATGTTCAGTAGTGTTGATTCAACAAAGCGGCACACATTAGAACAGCCCACAGGCATATTTTCCACATGTACATGTGAAATGAATAAATAATGGAGGCCAATGGAGAAATAAGATGAGAAGTAGAGCCTAGTCCCCCAACAAATCAGGCTCCACACGACAACGGAGAGCATCACAAGTTTTGATAACTTTATGATTAATGATTATTCCCCCCCTCCCTCCCTTTCTAGGCATTTAAAGACACATTTCTTTGATGAGCCCACACAACACAAACACACACAGTCTGCTTTGCTAGTGCACCGAGTCCCTTAATCCAACTCATTACCTAGATGCTCCATCGAGGGATAATGGTGATTGAATTAAGATTGTGCTGTATTGTATTAAGCGGAAAGCACAAAATACAATTCCAGCATTTCAGTCAATCTTATCTGCTATGCAGAACACAGACAGCTACATAGTTATCTCCTCCCTGTACACAGACAACACACACACATACAGTCACACACACACACACACACACACACACACACACACACACACACACACAGTCACACACACACACACAGCCGCATGGCATGATTATCTCCTCCCAGTACATAGTCAGGGGAGGCGCTGTGTTGTGGCGTCTGTGAGGCTCCTCTTCTCTTCGAGAGAGAGAGGACAGAGAGGGAGAGATGGGGAGAGGGAGAGAGCGAGAGAGCGAGAGAAAGAGAGGCAGCGACCGTAGAGAGAGCTCTGACTCACTCTGATAAGAACTGGAGCCATGGCGGAATATAGGGAGTTAAGGGGGAGGAGGGGGGACGAAAATTAAATTCATGATCACCATGGTTCACTTAGGGTTATGATAGCATCCTGCTGAGGATGGCAGTTAGCTAACTGCCTGCATACTGAACGAACCACCTCTCCACCCTCAGCAACACACACACACACACACACACACACACATTGCATCTACCCCAGCCTATTCATCTTGTCAATTTAAATCCTGTGTGAAAGTTTAACAACATACAACTTGTGAAAGGTGGACTATAACTCTACAGTGCCATCATGGATCTAACATACAGTATACAGGTGGACTAAAACTCTACAGTGATGGTATGGATCTAATATACAGTATACAGGTGGACTATAACTCTACAGTGATGTATGGATCTAATATACAGTATACAGGTGGACTATAACTCTACAGTGATGTATGGATCTAATATACAGTATACAGGTGGACTACAACTCTACAGTGATGTATGGATCTAATATACAGTATACAGGTGGACTATTACTCTACAGTGATGTATGGATCTAATATACAGTATACAGGTGGACTATAACTCTACAGTGATGGTATGGATCTAACATACAGTATACAGGTGGACTGTAGCTTGTGGCGTACAGCAGGTCAGCCACCAGGGGGAGACTCTTCGAGGCCTGGTTACAGACTGAGTATACATCATGAGGCAATGGCTCCATCTGCTGGACGTGCCAGGTCTCGACGGGCTCTCCGGCCAAAACTAATTGAGGCTGATTGGGAGTTGGTGAGTAATTAAGGGCTGATTGCTCAACAGCTGTACAAGTCCCATAAAGCTGCCAGAAGAACAGCACACAGGGGAGAGAGTGGGGGAAGAAAGGACTCCCATATAGTTGGGGACAGTTGCAGAGGTAACAGGAGTGAGTTCAGTTTTTGATCCCCACAGGATACAGCAAGACCCGGAGACAAGAAGAAGATATCGTCTCATGGGGGAGATCTATTCTTTTCTTTTGAACTATTATTTTAGTAAACACCTTTGAAACTGAGTTCATCCTACTCTGTCCGTGTCTGATCTGTGTAAACGTTTTGACCCAACCCCTGGTATGCCACAAGTGGTGGAGAATGCGGGCATTCTGATAACGTGGTCAGATCAGGGTTGACGTTTACACAGCATCAGCATGGACGAGATGACAGCTCAGTTCGTCCGGGCCCAACAAGCACAACATTCTGTTCAGGAACGAACGCTGGAGGAACAGCGACTACAAAACATCCGCCTCGTTGAGGACATCAGGAAGCAGCAAGGAGGAGCGTCTCCTGAATTACATCCCAACCTGTTTTTAATCAAGCTAACGGAAGACGATGACATCGAAACATACCTCTGTACGTTTGAACGGACAGCGCTACGGGAAGGATGGCCAAGGCCGAAGTGGGCAAGTCTGCTGACCCCGTTCCTCTCTGGGAATGCCCAAAAGGTGTATTGAGACCTGAATGACAAACAGGCAGCTAACTACGACGGACTCAAACGGGAGATACTCAGCCGCTACGGGTACAGCCTGGCCCATCGGGCTCAACTGTTCAATGACTGGAGGTTCGTACCCGACACATCCCCCCGAGCCCAGATGAGCAACCTACTGCGCGTCACCAGGGCATGGCTCCTAACCAACATATCCACCCTCTCCATCCTCGATAAAGTGGTCCTGGATCGCTACCCCTGACATGAAGAGGGCAGTGAGTCTATGTGCGCCCCAGACCTTGGAGCGCCTACTGGAAGCAGTGGCGACGTATCAGAACACTCAGGCCCTGCTGAGTGGGAGCCGGGCCGTGTCGGCGACCCGTTCGAGGAGACAGAAGGACAGCCCCACCGCTGTGTACCCCAAACCGACAGTCGGCAGAGTGAAAGGACCGCAAACCCATGGAGATGGCTGGGATAGGGCCGAACCGCCACCGACGACCTCAGTTAGATGAGACCAAAGGAGGTGTTTTGAGTGTGGCGCCCGTGGGCACATTGCCTGGAATTGCCCGGCTCGAGAGGAGTCGATGCCATCAGCAAGCCCCGGAGGCGAGGTGGGTCACGCTGTGAATTATGTCACCTCCTGTTGGGCGCACCGCGAATCAACTGCACCCATGGTCCTGGTGAAGGTTGACGGACACAATACGGAAGCTCTATTAGACTCCGGAAGTATGGTTACGCTCGTAACCACGAGCCTGCTGAACCAGGAGACCGAACGGGGTAGGGAGATGTCCATTTCCTGTGTTCACGGTGACACAAAGCGGTATCCAACCGTACGGACCAACATCGTGACACCACAAGGGAGCTGCAGTACCTGGGTGCAGTACCAGAGTTGCCGGTACCTCTCCTAGTGGGACGGGATTGTCCGCTGTTCACGGCCCCATGGGGTCACGAGCTGAAGAAAAAGATACGAGCCGGCCGAAGAAGAGAGCGGGGACGAGCCATTGCCTGTGCAACACGGAAACAACCGGTTGACCAACCTGTATCTACGGGTCCGGAGTCGGAGGGGGCGCCGGAACCTGATCCCCCACCCCCCTCCTCGATTTCGAGGGGCCAGTCGAGACACTCGCTGGGGGCCGACTGAGGGGACAATTCGGGACGGCCCAGTGGGAGGATCCGAACTTGAAAGCCTTCGCAGCCCAAGTGATAGCGGTGGATGGACAGCTACTTCTAGGCGTGAGTAACTGGCGATACCCCCATTTCCAAATCAAGAATAACCTTTTGTATCAGGTGTCGCGCCAACAGGGGGAACTTCGAGCGGTATTGTTACTGCCCCGACGGTACATGGGAACCATTCTTCAGCTGGCCCACACCCACCTGTTGGGGATGCACCTGGGAATGGAGAAGACCCGAGAATGGATCGCCGCCCGGTTCCACTGGCCCGGGATGAGGAGGGCTGTGGATAACTACTGTCGCAGGTGCCCGGAGTGTCAACTCCCTGCCCCAAAAGCACACTGCCGAAACCCACTGGTCCCCCTACCGATTATCGGGGTGCCCTTTGAACGCATCGCCATGGATATAGTTGGACCCCTGGTAAAAACAGCACAAGGACACCAGTACATCCTTGCGATAGTAGATTATGCCACCCGGTATCCCGAGGACATTCCCCTATGGCCAGCGTTATCCAAGGGAATCGCCCGGGAGCTGTTCCACCTCTTTAGCCAGGTAGGCATCCCGAATGAGATCCTGACAGACCAAGGTACTGAGTTTATGTCCCGCCTAATGAAAGAGTTGTGTGCTCTCCTGCAGATCAAACGGATCCAGACCTCCGTCTTTCACCCGCAGACGGATGGGCTCGTTGAGCGCTTCAATAAAATGCTCAAACAAATGCTGCGGACGGTCATCAAGCAGGACGGGAAGAACTGCAATCAGCTACTACCCCACCTAATGTGGTAAGTTCCTGACAACATGGCACGGGCCGTACGAGGTGATCGAGAAGCTGGGACCTGTCAATTACTGCGTACGGGGACGGTTGCAGAGTTGGGGACGGTTGCAGAGGTAACAGGAGTGAGTTCAGTTTTTGATCCCCACAGGATACAGCAAGACCCGGAGCCAACATCCAAGAAGACAACATCCCGGAGAGGGTCTCATGGGGGAGACCTATTCTTTTCTTTTGAACTATAATTTTAATAAACACCTTTGAAACTGAGCTAATCTTACTCTGTCCCTGTCTGATCTGTGTAAACATTTTGACCCAACCCCCTGGTCTGCCACAAGCTCTACAGTGATGTATGGATCTAATATTCAGTACACAGGTGGACTATAACTCTATAGTGATGTGGATCTTAGTATACAGTATATAGGTAGACTATAACTCTACAGTGATGGTATGGATCTAATATACAGTATATAAGTGGACTATAACTACAGTGATTTATGGATCTAATATACAGTATACAGGTGGACTTTAAATCTATGTTGATCAAGTATACAGTATATAGGTAGACTATAACTCTACAGTAATGTATGGATCTAATATTCATATTCCACCTGCGTACTAACTCTACAGTGATGGTATGGATCCATCATACAGGTGGACTTTAAATCTACAGTTATGTATGGATCTAATATACAGTATACAGGTGGACTAACTCTACAGTGATGGTATGGAGCTAAAATAGAGTGTACAGGTGGACTATAACTCTACAGTAATGTATGACATTAACATACAGTATACAGGTGGACTATAACTCTACAGTAATGTATGGCTTTAACATACAGTATACAGGTGGACTATAACTCTACAGTGATGGTATGGAGCTAAAATACAGTGTACAGGTGGACTATAACTCTACAGTAATGTATGGCTTTAACATACAGTATACAGGTGGACTATAACTCTACAGTGATGGTATGGAGCTAAAATACAGTGTACAGGTGGACTATAACTCTACAGTAATGTATGGCTTTAACATACAGTATACAGGTGGACTATAACTCTACAGTAATGTATGGCTTTAACATACAGTATACAGGTGGACTAACTCTACAGTAATGTATGGCTTTAACATACAGTATACAGGTGGACTATAACTCTACAGTAATGTATGGCTTTAACATACAGTATACAGGTGGACTAACTCTACAGTAATGTATGGCTTTAACATACAGTATACAGGTGGACTATAACTCTACAGTAATGTATGGCTTTAACATACAGTATACAGGTGGACTAACTCTACAGTAATGTATGGCTTTAACATACAGTATACAGGTGGACTAACTCTACAGTAATGTATGGCTTTAACATACAGTATACAGGTGGACTATAACTCTACAGTAATGTATGGCTTTAACATACAGTATACAGGTGGACTAACTCTACAGTAATGTATGGCTTTAACATACAGTATACAGGTGGACTATAACTCTACAGTAATGTATGGCTTTAACATACAGTATACAGGTGGACTATAACTCTACAGTAATGTATGGCTTTAACATACAGTATACAGGTGGACTAACTCTACAGTAATGTATGGCTTTAACATACAGTATACAGGTGGACTAACTCTACAGTAATGTATGGCTTTAACATACAGTATACAGGTGGACTAACTCTACAGTAATGTATGGCTTTAACATACAGTATACAGGTAGACTATAACTCAACAGTGATGTATAGATCTGATATACAGTATACAAGTGTGCTATAACTCTATAGTGATGGTATGGATTTAACATACAGTATACAGGTAGACTATAACTCAACAGTGATGTATAGATCTGATATACAGTATACAAGTGGACTATAACTCTACAGTGATGGTATGGATGTAATAATATACAAACCGTATCATGTCACTCTTTTATCCTGTCATACTGAGTCAGTCAACCCATTCCACAGACACATGCACACGCAAACACAGCCGCATGCACGCACACACAAAATCACACACACACACTGCCCTGAACCCTACCCACCCCTCCCAACCCACCCCACCCTAACCCCCAACATAGCCCTCCTCTGACACCTCATCAGCATATGGAATAATTGCACATGGAAGCAGAATCTCCCTGCCCCCCAAGTCTTCAGTGGTGTCTCAAATGTCTGCCTATTCCATTTATAGTGCACTACTTTTGACCATAGGGCTCTGGTCAAAAGTAGTGTGCCATATATGGAATATAGTGCCATTTGGGACATACCCGTCTTCTCTAGTCCCTGAGATAATTCATACAGCCTGTGTGTGACATTCTACAACAGCAGGAGGGAGTAGCATGGAGGAGGCAGGTGATGCCTATTCTATGACTGGGTTATAAACGAGCCAACAATCAATAACAACCCCAGTAACACTGACAGTAAGGGGAGCAACACCAGGCCAAGTCACCCCTATATCAAATCCAACACCCTCAACTCAGCCCAACTGCCCTGTTCCGCTAGACCTGAATTCCACTAGATCTGAATCCTGTTGTTTGGCAGCCCAGATAGGCTCAGTCCAGTCCAGCCTAACCCAGCCCAAACCAGTCCAGTCCAGCCCAACCAAACATAATCCAGCCCAGAAGGCTGACACTCCGAGGCTTTTTATAGATCAGTGGTGCCGGCAGAGAGCAAAACTATCTGATTAGTGATGCAACAATAACCACTGGACAGAAGCCCCTGCCCAGCCCCTCTAAATACACCTCTGCTGTTTTCAACCAAGATCTCAGGGATCACTGCCTCATTGCCTGCATCCGTAATGGGTCAGCGGTCAAACGACATCCACTCATCACTGTCAAACGCTCCCTGAAACACTTCAGCGAGCAGGCCTTTCTAATCGACCTGGCCGGGCAATCTGCATTAGCATCGAACAGCCCCCGTGAAATGCAACTTTTCAGGAAAGCTAGAAACCAATATACACAGGCAGTTAGAAAAGCCAAGGCTAGCTTCTTCAAGCAGAAATTTGCTTCCTGCAACACAAACTCAAAAAAGTTCTGGGACACTAAAGTCCATGGAGAATAAGAACACCTCCTCCTAGCTGCCCACTGCGCGGAAGATAGGAAACACTGTCACCACCGATAAATCCACTATAATTGAGAATTTCCATAAGCATTTTTCTATGGCTGGCCATGCTTTAAACCTGACTCTCCCTACCCCCCCCACAGCAACTCGCCCAAGCTTTCGCCATTTCTCCTTCTCCCAAATCCAGTCAGCTGATGTTCTGAAAGAGCCGCAAAATCTGGACCCCTACAAATCAGTCGGGCTAGACAATCTGGACCCTTTCTTTCTAAAATGATATGCCGAAATTGTTTGCCACCCCAATTACTAGCATGTTCAACCTCTCTGTGGTGTCGTCTGAGATTCCCAAAGATTGGAAAGCAGCTGCAGTCATCCCCCTCTTCAAAGGGGGGGACACTCTTGACACAAACTGCTACAGACCTACATCTATCCTACCCTGCCTTTCTAAGGTCTTCAAAAGCCAAGTCAACAAACAGATTACAGACCATTTCGAATCCCACCATATCTTCTCTGCTATGCAATCTGGTTTCAGAGCTGGTCATGGGTGCACCTCAGCCACGCTCAAGGTCCTAAACGATATCTTAACTGCCATCGATAAGAAACAATACTGTGCAGCCGTATTCATTTACCTGGCCAAGGCTTTCGACTCTCAATCATAACATCCTCATCGGCAAACTCGACAGCTTTGGTTTCTCAAATGATTGCCTCGCCTGGTTCACCAACTACTTCTCTGATAGAGTTCAGTGTGTCAAATCGGAGGGTCTGTTGTCTGGGCCTCTGGCAGTCTCTATGGGGGTGCCACAGGGTTCAATTCTTGGACCGACTCTCTTCTCTGTATACATCAATGATGTCGCTCTTGCTGCTGGTGAGTCTCTGATCCACCTCTACGCAGACAACACCATTCTGTATACTTCTGGCCCTCTTTGGACACTGTGTTAACAACCCTCCAGGCGAGCTTCAATGCCATACAACTCTCCTTCCGTGGCCTCCAATTGCTCTTGAATACAAATGAAACTAAATGCATGCTCTTCAACCGATCGCTGCCTGAACCTGCCCGTCCTTCCAGTATCTCTACTCTGGACGGTTCTGACTTAGAATATGTGGACAACTACAAATACCTAGGTGTCTGGTTAGACTGTAAACTCTCCTTCCAGACTCACATCAAACATCTCCAATCAGAAGTTAAATCTAGAATTGGCTTCCTATTTCGCAACAAAGCATCCTTCACTCATGCTGCCAAACATACCCTTGTAAAACTGACCATCCTACCAATCCTCGACTCAGGTGATGTCATTTACAAAATAGCCTCCAATACCCTACTCAATAAATTGGATGCAGTCTATCACAGTGCCATCCGTTTTGTCACCAAAGCCTCAAATACTACCCACCACTGCGACCTGTACGCTCTCATTGGCTGGCCCTCGCTTCATACTCATCGCCAAACCCACTGGCTCCAGGTCATCTACAGGAACCTGCTAGGTAAAGTCCCCCCTTATCTCAGCTCGCTGGTCACCATAGCAGCACCCACCTGTAGCACGCGCTCCAGCAGGTATATCTCTCTGGTCAGCCCCAAAACCAATTATTCCTTTGGCCGCCTCTCCTTCCAGTTCTCTGCTGCCAATGACTGGAACGAACTACAAAAATCTCTGAAACTGGAAACATTTATCTCCCTCACTAGGTTTAAGCACCAGTTGTCAGAGCAGCTCACAGATTACTGCACCTGTACATAGCCCATCTATAATTTAGCCCAAACAACTACCTATTTCCCAACTGTATTTATTTATTTATTTTGCTCCTTTGCACCCCATTATTTCTCTCTCTACTTTGCACATTCTTCCACTGCAAATCAACCATTCCAGTGTTTTACTTGCTATATTGTATTTACTTCGCCACCATGGCCTTTTTTTGCCTTTACCCCCTTTTATCTCACCTCATTTGCTGACATTGTACACAGACTTATTTTTCTACTGTATTATTGACTGTATGTTTGTTTTACTCCATGTGTAACTCTGTGTTGTTGTATGTGTCGAACTGCTTTGCTTTATCTTGGCCAGGTCGCAATTGTAAATGAGAACTTGTTGCCTACCTGTTTAAATAAAGGTGAAATAAAAATAAATAAATACCCTTGTCAACCATCCATTCTCCTCTGTACTGATGTAGACCCAGCCCTGGCCTTGTCAACCATCCTTTCTCCTCTGTACTGATGTAGACCCAGCCCTGGCCTTGTCTACCATCCTTTCTCCTCTGTACTGATATAGAGACCCAGCCCTGGCCTTGTCAACCATCCTTTCTCCTCTGTACTGATGTAGACCCAGCCCTGGCCTTGCCAACCATCCTTTCTCCTCTGTACTGATGTAGACCCAGCCCTGGCGTTGCCAACCATCCTTTCTCCTCTGTACTGATGTAGACCCAGCCCTGGCCTTGCCAACCATCCTTTCTCCTCTGTACTGATGTAGACCCAGCCCTGGCCTTGTCAACCATCCTTTCTCCTCTGTACTGATGTAGACCCAGCCCTGGCCTTGCCAACCATCCTTTCTCCTCTGTACTGATGTAGACCCAGCCCTGGCCTTGTCAACCATCCTTTCTCCTCTGTACTGATGTAGACCCAGCCCTGGCCTTGCCAACCATCCTTTCTCCTCTGTACTGATGTAGACCCAGCCCTGGCCTTGCCAACCATCCTTTCTCCTCTGTACTGATGTAGACCCAGCCCTGGTCTTGCCAACCATCCTTTCTCCTCTGTACTGATGTAGACCCAGCCCTGGCCTTGTCAACCATCCTTTCTCCTCTGTACTGATGTAGACCCAGCCCTGGCCTTGCCAACCATCCTTTCTCCTCTGTACTGATGTAGACCCAGCCCTGGCCTTGGCAACCATCCTTTCTCCTCTGTACTGATGTAGACCCAGCCCTGGCCTTGCCAACCATCCTTTCTCCTCTGTACTGATGTAGACCCAGCCCTGGCCTTGCCAACCATCCTTTCTCCTCTGTACTGATGTAGACCCAGCCCTGGCCTTGCCAACCATCCTTTCTCCTCTGTACTGATGTAGACCCAGCCCTGGCCTTGCCAACCATCCTTTCTCCTCTGTACTGATGTAGACCCAGCCCTGGCCTTGTCAACCATCCTTTCTCCTCTGTACTGATGTAGACCCAGCCCTGGCCTTGCCAACCATCCTTTCTCCTCTGTACTGATGTAGACCCAGCCCTGGCCTTGCCAACCATCCTTTCTCCTCTGTACTGATGTAGACCCAGCCCTGGCCTTGCCAACCATCCTTTCTCCTCTGTACTGATGTAGACCCAGCCCTGGCCTTGTCAACCATCCTTTCTCCTCTGTACTGATGTAGACCCAGCCCTGGCCTTGTCAACCATCCTTTCTCCTCTGTACTGATGTAGACCCAGCCCTGGCCTTGCCAACCATCCTTTCTCCTCTGTACTGATGTAGACCCAGCCCTGGCCTTGTCAACCATCCTTTCTCCTCTGTACTGATGTAGACCCAGCCCTGGCCTTGCCAACCACACACACACACACACACACAGAAGAATATCCACAATGTGTTATATTTTACAGCAAAGGCTGCAGCATAAGCAAACTCCTTTTTCGCCGACTCATTTGCGTGTGTGTGATAGGCTTTGGAACGACGCCTGGCTGGCAGCTCCGTGAGGAAACTCATTTAAACCTGTCTGAATGCTCTCATACCTTCCACAAAAAGTTTTACTCAACAAAAAAACATGTAACGCACGCACGCACGCAAGCATGCACATACGCGCACACACACACATTCCCCCTCTGCACTATAGAGGAGACTGCCTGTATCGGGGCCTGTATCTCGCCCCTGGCCACTGCCTACTTGAAACCCAAAATGAGTGCTCAGGGCCAGTGTTACAGTCTCAGGCAAGATGCTCCAGTGAATTTAGAGAGGTGTTTGAGCTCTTCAAAATTTCCTAATTGCACCCACTGGGAATGATCTGAAATAATCCTTGAAGGCTTTTTGGTTTCATGACTTTGCAGCGAGTGAAGAACAGTTTTGTGAGCAGTTTATGTTCATTTTCCTACATAATACATAATGGTGGTTATGTGGAAGTGTCTTTAAATGCATATTTTTAACATTAAAGAAATGCATTTCTGTATGGCTATACTATGTCTGTGTTCCTTATTGTGCCTTGTGTTTGTATACATATCACGAGTTTTGTAATAGCTTTCTTCCTCCACTCGGTTCCCCAGTGGCAGAGCAGCTGAATGAATAACGGGTGGTGGCTATGAAGGAATGACTCCCTAATCCCTAATGCTGCTGACTCACATCAGCTGGTACCTGATGAACAACTCTCCCTCTGACTAACTGTTCAGCCTGCTATCTCCCTCTTGAGTCAACATCTTTTTTTTTCTATTTCTCTCTTTCTCTCACCCTCTCTATCTCTGCATCTCACTGTATGTGGGTCTCTCTCTCTCACTCTCACTCACACACACACATTCCCCCCTCTACACTATAGAGGAGATGTCTACTGCCTGTATCCCGCCCCTGGCCACTGCCTACTCGGACCCAAAATGAGTGCTCAGGGCCAGTGTTAGCCAAGAAGCTCTGGTGAATTTAGAGAGGTGTTTGAGCGCTTAAAAACGTCCTAATTGCACCCACTGGGAATGACCTGAAATAATCCTTGAAGACTTTCTTCTTTCATGATTTTGCAGCGTGTTATCTCCATCTTGAGTCAACATCTCTCTCGCACACACACGTTCAAAATGAGAGAGAGCATGAGCAGAATAACATCAACATGCCTATGAGAGCTATCATGCTTTTGGGTGGTTTATTAAGCATAACGACAGAGTATATTTTAAGTGTGCATTTGGTTTGTTTGCGGTAAGAAATATCTACCCCCTCTACTGTCATTAACATATTTTCAAAGGCAGCATTTGCATAACGGTAGTGATCTGTCCCACTGGGCACAGACGTCTATTCCAAGTTGGTTCAACATAATTTCATTGAAATGACATAGAAAACAACGTTGATTCAACCAGTGTGTACCCAGTGGGTTAGGTCATTAACATTTAAGCATGTCTTACTGTGACAGTCGAACATGACAGTACTGAGTTTCAGCCTGATAGGAACAGTCACATTTGCTCTGAGATTTGCTCGTTGCCGGTCTGCCTCCATCTACTCTGCTATCTAATATTAATGAATGTTTATCTGGTAAGTGAAACACTTAGAACACAAATTAACATTTCAACAACTCATGACACCATTACCACATTGTTTACTGCAAAACTAAATAATCACCCACAAAAAGCACAACTTAGGAGTATATATAAAAAAGTATATATATATATAAAAAGTATATATATATAAAAAAGATTTGTTTTAAACAAGATATTTTGTCAAAATTGGCTTGCTTCCAATTACTGGTAGCTGAATTAATCAACAAAATTTTTAATGGAAAAATCTAATCTAAAAATGTTCAACATTATCCATGAATGTCAGATCGCACCTACTGTACAGGTTATCACTCCCATCTCCACAATATCCCAAATTCTCCATCCCAGAGGAACTAAGACACACACACACACGTGTTTCGCTTATATTAATTTGTTTCCGCCACTCCCAAAAATATGATTGAATGATTTTTCAACAACAGTTGAAGCCAGTTGGTAAAATATTTTCAGTGTAAACTAAACTGACTACAACTAGATATGAAGTATGTAGAAAAGATAATGGAGCTATAAACAGTACCAGTCAAAAGTTTGGACACACCTACTCATTCAAGGGTTTTTCTTTATTTTTTACTATGTTCTACATTGTAGAATAATAGTGAAGACAGTGAAGACATCAAAACTATGAAATAACACATGGAATCCAGTAGTAACCTGTAACGTATATTTAAAATGTTAGATTCTTCAAGGTAGCCACCCTTTGCCTTGATGACAACTTTGCACACTATTGGCATTCTCTCAACCAGCTTCATGAGGATTGCTTTAACAACAAAAGAGTTCACACATATGTTGAGCACTTGTTGGCTGCTTTTCCTTCACTCAGCGGTCCAACTCATGCCAAACAATCTCAGTTGGGTTGAGGTCGGGTGATTGTGGAGGCCAGGTCATCTAATGCAGCATTCCATTACTCTCCTTGGTCAAATAGCCCTTACACAGCTTGGAGGTGTGTTTTGGGTCATTGTCCTGTTGAAAAACAAATTATTGTCCCACTATGCGCAAACCAAATGGGATAGCATATTGCTGCAGAATGCTGTGGTAGCCATGCTGGTTAAGTGTGCCTTGAATTCTAAATAACTCACTGACAATGTCACCAGCGGGCCTCCCAGGTGGCACAGTTGTCTAGGGCACTGCATCGCAGTGCTAGCTGTGCCACCAGAGACTCTGGGTTCGCGCCCAGGCCGCGGGGCGACGCATAAATGGCCTAGCGTCGTCCGGGTTAGGGAGGGTTTGGCCGGTAGGGATATCCTTGTCTCATTGCGCACCAGCGACTCCTGTGGCAGGCCGGGCGCAGTGCGCGCTAACCAAAGTCGCCAGGTGCACGGTGTTTCCTCCGACACATTGGTGCGGCTGGCTTCCGGGTTGGATGTATTAAGAAGTAGTGCGGCTTGGTTGGGTTTCGGAGGACGCATGACTTTCGACCTTCGTCTCTCCTGAGCCCGTACGGGGGTTGTAGCGATGACACAAGATAGTAACTAATAATTGGATACTATGAAATTGGGGGAAAAAAAGGGGGGAAAATAAAAAAAATAAAGAGACAATGTCACCATTAAATCACAGTCACACCTCCTCCTCCATGCTTCACGGTGGGAACCACACATGCGGAGATCAACTGTTCACCTACACTGCGTCTCACAAAGACACGGCGGTTGGAACCAATAATCTCAAATTTGGACTCATCAGACCAAAGGACAGATTTCCACCGGTCTGTCTATTGCTCGTGTTTCTTGGCCACTTCTTATTGGTGTCCTTTAGTTGTGGTTTCTTTGCAGCAATTCGACCATGAAGGCCTGATTCACGCCGTTTCCTCTGAACAGTCTGTTCCTTGAACTCTGTAAAACATTTATTTGGGCTGCAATTTCTGAGGCTGGTAACTCTGATGAACTTATCCTCTGCAGCAAAGGTAAATCTGGGTCTTCCTTCCCTGTGGCGGTCCTCATGAGAGCCAGTTTCATCATAGCGCTTCATGGTTTTTGCGACTGAACTTGAAGAAACTTTCAAAGTTCTTGAAATGTTCCGCATTGACTGACCTTCATGTCTTAAAGTAATGACAGACTGTCATTTCTCTTTGATTATTTGAACTGTTCTTGACATTGCCCTATTTGGTAAAAGACCAAGTCCATACCATCTTCTGTATACCACCCCTACCTTGTCACAACACAACTGATTGGCTCAAACGGATTAAAAAAGGAAAGAAATTCCACAAATTAACTTTTAACAAGGCACATCTGTTAATTGATGCATTAAAGGTGACTACCTCATGAAGCTGGTTGAGAGAATGCCAAGAGTGTGCAAAGCTGTCAAGGCAAAGGGAGGCTACTTTGAAGAATTTCAAATATAAAAAGTAGAATTTGTATAACACTTTTTTGGTTAACACATGACTCCATGTGTTATTTCATAGTAATGTCTTCACTATTATTCGACAATATAAAACAGTCAAAATAAAGAAAAACCCTTGAATGAATAGGTGTCCAAACGTTTGACTGGTACTTTACTTTTAAATAAGATCTTTGAGAACTAAAAAAAAAAATCACCAAAATAAAAACTAGACATTCAGGAAACATGTCATGGCCCCCACATTATTTAAAAAAATGTTTGAGTCACACAAATAGCAGAAAAGGACGGCATAAACCATGGCAAAATGTGTAGAATTGCAAGAAATTAGCTTTAAAACAGCAAAATGTTTTCTCTGCACCCAACAGGAGGGCCTTTAAAAATATTGGTTGGAGACCGCGCCATTTTACACGCCCACAACCCCGCCTGTTGGTTCCAGTCTATGTCTTGAGTCTTTTACAATTTTTAGGGCCATCCTCCGACACCTGGATGGCAGGGAGGTCGGCCCGTGATGTACTGGACCACACGCACTACCCTCTGTAGCGTCTTGCGGTCAGATGCCAAGCAGAAGCCATACTAAGCGGTGATGCAGACAGTCAAGATGCTCTCAATCGTGCAGCTGGAAACTTTTTCAGGATCTCAGCCCATACCGAATCTTTTCAGCCTCCTAAGGAGGAAGAGGTGTTGTCGTGCCTTCTTAACAACTGTGCCATGATCATTTCTTAATGATGTGGACACGGAGGAACTTGAAGCTCTCAACCCGCTGTGTTAGAAAGAGCAATCACCGTTCTTTACCGTTTTATTTTCTCTATTTCTTCAGCTGGCAGGACACACTTCTCCCCCTCTATTACCTCTTTCAAAATACTTTGGGTTTAATTTAAGAGAAACAAACATTCAAGAAGCAGACCGTTTTAATGTATACAGTACAATAGAAAAATACTCTGCATTAACATCTTCAAGCACAAATGTACAAAACAAAGCTCTTCTCTTTCTGCTTAAATTTGCTATTTATTTTCTCATTAGAAAAAGACAAGATGAAGCATTATCTCATCTCCTACAGAAACCAATTGACTCAGAGATTATGTTACACATTCAGCAATGACAACTCCAGAAATATGATCTCTATCTGATCTCTATCACACACAAACACACTGATCCTGGCCAGTGTTGTATTACAGTAAAAACAGGGACATACGCCCCCTGGTGTCAAAGCAGAGCATAACAGAAACCAGATCAGAGCACTAGCAGTCAGTAGCTTGTGTACCTCAGTGTGAGAATAGTCTGGGTGATGTCTCGCTTCTTCAATCTTCTACAGGCAATGTAGAAGGCTGAAGAGAGAAAGAATACCTGCCATATCTTTTTCTCCCATCCAAAACAACAGATCTATCATCAGTCTCACTCACTGACAGTCTCACATACTGACGACACGCTCTTGGCATTCACCTTCCATTGACTTTAGTGATCGTCTTTCTCTCAAAGGTTCTGATCTTATTAGTTGCTTTGTGTTCCCGTTACTTGTGTTCTTTAATCGTGTTCTCATCTCAGATCTCCTCCTCCTTGTCCATGCAGATGTTGGCCAGTGTTTTGAACTTTGACCCCAGTGAGTCCAGGAAGTCCAGGTTATCCTGGTCACCAAAGTCACTGCAGCAACCCACCGACCCGGCCGGTGACCCTTCACCCTCGTACCCGTACGCTCGGGCCACGTCGTTCGCATAACGTTCCTCTGACTCATCTGCAAAATAGACCAGCTTCTGCAGAATAGAGAAAAGAGGTGTCCAGGTCCCGACTGTTGTCACACCAACCCAGATATTTATTGCAAAAACACTTGACAGGAATGACAAATTGAGTGCTGAAATTGCATTCTTTTGAAACAGCCCATATTGACAAAATCTACAAATAATGTATTGCAATCTGAATACCATCACAAAAACCACAATAACAAAAAACACATGTTGCTTTGGTTATGGCTTACCTTGCCCAGGTAGAGTCCGTTGGTCTTCCAGGTGTGCAAGGCGGAGAGAGTGGAGGAAGCCTGGGACTGTTTGAGGAAGGTAGTGTCTGTGTAGAAGTTACCGCCCCCGTACTGTCCAGTGGAGTAAAAGCTACTCTGTCCCTGAGCTGTCAAGAAGTCCCGCCTACTGCTCTCCCGATTCAGAATGATCGTCTTCTGACCAATCAGAGGAGGACCTGGAGCCGGACACCCCGCCCCATTCTGATCCAGAAGCCCCACCAGCCCTGCCCCCTTCACGGAACCATCCACTGTGTCCACGGCAACACCGGTGGAAGGTACAATCAGCAGGGCCGCAGATTTCTGACCAGAGATAAGAGACAATGACAATGAAAGTCCCATTCACACACACGCATACACACACAAAACACACAGGCAAACAGTACACACACACACACACACACACACTCATCAATGATAGAGGAGCTAGTCCAGAGGAAAGCTGATCTCACCACTTCATCTCCAGGAGCCTCTGTGTTAGACTTCAGCAGCATGCCACCACTACAGTCTTCCATGTAGATCTTCTCTCCCTTAGTGGTGCAGTAAAACACAAATAATAGACCTGCATATGAGAGAACAAATATGTTAGTTACATAAATCCATATAAATGGAGAATTGACTAAAATGATAGATGTGAAGTATAATGTAGGATATGTCATATTCATGCCTGAGAACATGGTATGAGTACTCTGAGTGATATTTGATTTAATACAGGAATAAACTGACAAAGAATTCGATGTGACTAAGTGATGCAGGATAAGATATTTGATGAATGTACAAGTGTGGGCATGTGCTAGTGTGTATCCATCATTCCTACTCACAGAGCAGTAGGAGCAACAGGAATGCCAGCAGCATGGCTAGGACGCCCCAGATCCCCACAGAGACAGAACTCCTCTTGGCCACACACTCTCCCCCCAGGCACTGACACACCCTTAAAGACAACACCTGGACCCCGCCCTTATTCTGGAGGTCAGTCACATGCACAGGGACCGTATACACACCCCGGGCCATCTCCACCACCTGCTCCAGCACAGCTGACCCATCTATAGAGGGGGCGGGGTGTAAGAAGGACGGGAGTTAGGAGGTGATTGACAATATGAGGGATAGAAGAATATTTAGATTTAGAGAGTTAGGTAGAGAGAGAGAGAAAAAGAGAAAGGGAGGAGAAAAAAAATTAGACAGAGCAAGCTAGAGATAGATTACTTTGGTAACCAGGGTATGAATGCCTTGTGAGGAGATAACCTTTGGAATGTTCAGTGTTCAGAGAGTTTCCCTCCATATTTGGTAGTCTCCTGTGGTGGCTGTGTGCCCCTCATAGTGTGTGTGTGTTTGTGCATTCGGAAAGTATTCAGACCCCTTGACTTTCCACATTTTGTTACAGCCTTATTCTAAAATTGATTTAAGTTTTTTACCCTCAATCTACACACAATACCCCATTACGAGAAAGAAAAAACAGAAATATTAAAAGTATTCAGACCCTTTACTCTGTACTTTGTTGAAGCACCATTGGCAGGGATTAAATCCTCAAGACTTCTTGGGTATGATGCTACAAGCTTGGCACACCTGTATTTGGGGGGTTTCTCCCATTCTTCTCTGCAGATCCTCTCAAGCTCTTTCAGGTTGGATCAAGAGAGTCACTGCTCTGGAGCAGGTTTTCATCAAGGATCTCTCTGTACTTTGCTCTGTTAATCTTTCCCTCAATCCTGACTAGTCTCCCAGTCCCTGCTGCTGAAAAACATCCCCACAGCATGATGCTGCCACCACCATGCTTCACCGTATCGATGGCGCCAGGTTTCCTCCAGATGTGACGCTTGACATTCAGGCCAAAGAGTTCAATCTTGGTCTCATCAGACCAGAGAATCTTGTTTCTCCTGTTCTGAGTCCTTTAGGTGCCTTTTGGCAAACTCCAAGCGGGCTGTCATGTGCCTTTTACTGCGAAGTGGCTTCCGTCTGGCCACTCTACCGTAAAGGCCTTATTTGTGGAGTGCTGCAGAGATAGTTGTCCTTCTGGAAGGTTCTCCCATCTCCACAGAGGAACCCTGGAGCTCTGTCAGGGTGACCATCGGTTTCTTGGTCATCTCCCTGACCAAGGCCCTTCTCTCCTGATTGCTCAGTTTGGCCCGGCAGCCAACTCTAGGAAAAGTCATGGGGGTTCCAAACTTCTTCCATTTAAGAATGATGGAGGCCACTTTGTTCTTGGGGACCTTCAATGCTGCAGAAATGTGTTGGTACCCTTCCCCAGGCTGTGCCTCAACACAATCCTGTCTCAGAGCTCTACGAACAATTCCTTCGACCTCATGGCTTGGTTTTTGCTCTGATATGCACGGTTAACTGTGGGACCTTAAATAGACAGGTGTGTGCCTTTCCAAATAATATCCAATCAATTGATTTTACCACAGGTGGATTCCAATCAAGTTGTAGAAACATCAAGGATGATCAATGGAAACAGGATGCACCTAAGCTCAATTTCGAGTCTCATAGCAAAGGGTCTGAATAGGCATTTCCTTTTTTAATTTTTAATAATTCTGCAAAAAATTCTTAATCAGTTTTTGCTTTGTCATTATGGGGTATTGTGCGTAGATTGATTAAGACTTTTTTATTTATTTAATATATTTTGGAATAAGGCTGTAACAAAATGTGGAAAAAATTCAAGAGGTCTGAATACTTCCGAATGCACTGTATGTGCTTTGCAGCGTGTGGCTGTGCACCCTGGGGTCATGCGAGTGTCCTGCAGCGCGAGGGTCCCCTAGAGTGTGACGTGTGTATTTATCTCAATCTCATCTCACTCTATGGTCACTGTGCGTGCGTTTGTGTGTGGTGTGTGCGTGCCTCCATGCACGTGTGTCTATGTGCCCACTGTGTGCTGGGCCTATGCCAGCCTGTGATGGTTGTTTTGGAACTTATCCTCAGATGTATTTACCATGCCACTAAATAGAGGGTGACAGACACACACACATACATACACTAAATGGAGTGTGACATTTCCTCTGTACTGCCTAGCATTTAGTTGAACATTTCTCCCCTGTGAGGCTGCAGATGTCTTGCTAGGGCTGATACACACACAATACCCCCCACACACACACACACACACACACACAATATACCCCCCCACCACACACACACAATACACACACAATACCCCCCACACACACACACACAATACCCCCCCACCACACACACACACAATACCCCCACCACACACACACACACAATACCCCCCCCCACACACACACACACACACACACACACACAATACCCCCACCCCCACCACACACACACACACAATACCCCCACCACACACACACACACACACACACACACAATACACAATACCCCCCCACCACACACACACACAGACACAGACAATACCCCCACCACACACACACACAGACAATACCCCCCCCACACACACACACACCACACACACACACAGACCCCCACCACACACACACACACACACACAGAGGTCTGGCTCTGTCTAATATACACGAAGGTTGCATCTCAAATTGTACCCTATTTCCTATATAGCAAACTACTTTTGACCAGGTCACACACGGTAGTGCCCAATAAAAGGGAATAGGGTGCCATTTAGGACGCAGAACACACAGGCCTCTGAACAACCACTGCCTTCTGTTTGTTCCACTGGACTTAATGTGGCAATCTGGGATCTAGTAATCTGTTTCAGGTCATTTAAAATTGTAGATATAGTCTTCAAATCAAATGTTACTTGTCACATGCGCTGTGACCTTAACTAAATACTTACTTACAAACCCATAACCAACAATGCAGTTAAGAAAAATAAGAGTTGGGAGCATAAAAAAGGGTAAATGCAAATAGTCCAGATAGCCATTTGATTAGCTGCTCTTCATTTTTATGGATTGGGGGTAGAAGCTGTTAAGCCTTTTGGATCTAGACTCGGCACTCCGGTATGGTTTCCATGGGGTAGCAGAGAGAACAGTCTATGACTAGGGTGGCTGGAATCTTGGACAATTTTTTGGGTCTTCCTCTGACACCGCCTGGTATAGAGGTCCTGGATGGCAGGAAGCTTGGCCCCAGTAATGTACATACTGGGCCGTACGCATCACCCTCTGTAGCACCTTGCGGTCAGAGGCCGAACAGTTTCCGTACCAGATGGTGATGCAACCAGTCAGGATGCTTTACGGCGAAAGCATACCTTACAATTATTTGAGACCATAGCCCAGCAGACAAATCATTACAAACAGTAACCAGCCAAGTAGAAGAGTTACACAAGTCAGAAATAGAGATAAAACTAATCACTACCTTTGATGATCTTCATATGGTTGCACTCAGAAGACATTAATTTATTCAATAAATGTTCCTATTGTTCGATAAAGTCTCTTTATATGCGAAAACCTGTTTTGTTTGCGCGTTTTCTTCAGTAATTCACAGGCTCAAACGCAGTCACAACAGGCAGACAAAAAAATCCTAATTGTATCCGTAAAGTTCATAGAAACATGTCAAACAATGTTTATATTCAATCCTCATGTTGTTTTTAGCCCAAATAATCGATAATATTTCAACCGGACAATAACGTTGTCAATATAAAAAGGTAAACAAGAAAGGCACTCTCTCAGTCGAGCGCATGAAAAAGCTCTGTGACAGGGCAGGGTCCACTCATTCAGACTGCTCTTACTCCCTCATTTTTCAGAATACAAGCCTGAAACAATTTCTAAATAGTGTTGACATCTAGTGGAAGGCATAGCAATTTGAGTCCTAAGTCAATGGATACTGTAATGGCATTGAATTAAAAACTACACAACAAAAAAAATCCTACTTCCTGAATGGATTTTTATCAGGTTTTCACCTGCCAAATCAGTTCTGTTACAATCACAGACATTATTTTAACAGTTTTGGAAACTTGAGTGTTTTCCATTCGAATCTGCTAATTATATGCATATCCTATCTTCTGGGCCTGAGTAGAAGGTAGTTTAATTTGGGCACGCTTTTCATCCAAAATTCCAAATGCTGCCCCCTACCCTAGAGAAGTTAATGATGGTGTTGGAGTCATGCTTGGCCACGCATTCGTGGGGGAACAGGGAGTACAGGAGGGGACTATACACGCACACCCCTGAGGGGCCCCCGTGTTGAGGATCAGCCTGGCAGATGTGTTGTTGCCTACCCTTACCATCTGGGGGAGGCCCATCAGGAAATTCAGGATCCAGTGGCAGAGGGAGGTGTTTAGTCCCACTGTCCATAGCTTAGTGATGAGTTTGTTGGGCACTATGGTGTTGAACACTGAGCTGTAGTCAATGAACAGCATTCTCACATAGGTGTTCCTTTTGTCCAGGTGAGAAAGGGCAGTGTGGAGTGCAATAGAGATTGCATCATCTGTGGATCTGTTGGGGCGGTATGCAAATTGGAGTGGGTCTAGGGTTTCTGGGATGATGGTGTTGATGTGAGCCATGACCAGCCTTTCAAAGCACTTCATGGCTACAAATGTGAGTGCTACGGGTCGGTAGTCATTTAGGCAGGTTACCTAGGTGTTCTTGGGCACAGGGACTATGGTGGTCTGCTTGAAACGTAGGTATTACAGAATCAGTCAGGTTGAAAATGTCAGTGAAGACACTTTCCAGTTGGTCAGTGCATGCTTTGAGTACAAGTCCTGGTAATCCGTCTGGCCCTGCGGCCTTGTGAATGTTGACCAGTTTAAAAGGTCTTACTCACATCGGCTACGGAGAGCGTGATCACAGTCGTCGGAAACAACTGGTGCTCTCATGCATGCCTCAGTGTTGCATGCCTCGAAGCGCACATAGAAGTAATTTAGCTAGTCTGGTAGGCTCGTGTTACTGGGCAGCTCGCTCCATAATATTTTGCAAGCCCTGACACATCCGAAGAGCCTCAGAGCCGGTGTAGTAGGATTTAATCTTAATTCTGTATTGAAGCTTTGCCTGTGTGATGGTTTGACGGAGGGCATTTCTTATAAGCTACCGGGTTAGAGTCCCGCTCCTTGAAAGGGGCAGCTCTACCCTTTAGCTCAGTACGGATGTTGTTTGTAATCCATTGCTTCTGGTTGGGGAATGTACGTATGGTCACTGTGGGGACGACGTCATCGATGCACTTATTGATGAAGCCGGTGACTGACGTGGTGTACTCCTCAATGACATCGGATGAATCCCAGAACACATGCCAGTCTGTGCTAGCAAAACAGTCCTGTAGCTTAGCATCTGCGTCATCTGACCACTTCCGCATTGATGGAATCACTTCCACTTCCTGCTTTAGGTTTTACTTGTAAGCAGGAATCATGAGGATAGAATTATGGTAAGATTTGCCAAATGGAGGGCGAGGGAGAGCTTTGTATGCGTCTCTGTGTGTGGAGTAAAGGTAGCCTAGAGTTTTTTTTCCCTCTGGTTGCAAATGTGACATCCTGGTAAAAATCTGGCCAAATGGATTTAAGTTTTCCTGCATTAAAGTTCCCGGCCACTAGGAGCGCCACCTCTGGATGAGCATTTTCTTGTTTGCTTATGGACTTATGCAGCTCATTGAGTGCGGGCTTAGTGCCAGCATCGGTTTGTGGTGGTAAATAGACAGCTTTATTTTTTCTCATCTTAAATAGACTGCTACAAAAAATGTAGATGTAAACTCTCTTGGTAAATAGTGTGTACTGTCACTATTTACTCTCTGTCACTGATAACTAAAAATGGATGTAGACATACTATACCCACAATTCAACCACATTTCAACCCCAACCCACTCTACTCACTTTGAATGTCTCTCAGCCGCCATTTCCCATCATGCCCCTCTGGCAGCATGAAGTTGAAGGGTCTGGCATAAGGTGATAGGTCAGCATCCTCTGCTTCTATGGTTACGGAGCCCATCTGCCCGTCCTCCCCCTCACACAACGTCAGGTATGTCCCCGGGACGATCATCGGGACGTTGTCATTAACGTCCTCGATCAGCAGCGTTATATTGCCATTGCCAGACTTCTTACCTAAGAGACAGAAAGAAGGTGGAGGGGTCAGGTGAACAAGGTCAAGCTCTGAGCGGCAGTCCCGATTGGGTAACTTTTCAGGTTTCACTCATTCAAAACTGAAATTATTCATTCATTCGTTCATTCTTTCCTGGAAACTCTCATCCATTCATTCAAACATGATGTCATCTGTAACCTGAATTAATTTGTCTATTCATTCAGTAATCCATTCAACTATTTTGTTACATCTAAAATCCATTGTATTATACAATAGTGCCACATAACAAAAGTACAATACTTTGAGTGGAATATGTAATAACAGTTGAAGTGCTGTACACACACATCCACAGTTATGTTATGGTCAAATGTAGCCATTATTATCTAAATATGAAATCATTTATGGTTAACAATAAAGTACCTTACTGTGATTGACTTAAATTAAAATGGTCAATCAGAAATATTTATATTTCTCAAGCAAGAATGTAGCTAGGACTGCCTGGGAGTGGCCTGAGTGAGGGGCCTAAATGGGAGGGATATGTAACCTGAAAACTTGCAGTTCTGGGCGGAGAGGTTTGAAACTCTGTTAGTTGGAATTGCAGGCTGTCTTTTCAAACAGCTCTTATAATAAAAAGGTATTATCATAATTTTCTAAATTTCACAGTATTATTCCAACCTCATATTGTGAAATATATATATATATATTTTTTTTAAAGAAGATAAATCATGTTTTTGACTGCACTGCTCCTTTAATAAGAAAAACAGCTTGTGAGTGTTCTGTTGTGTAGATTTCCTTTGGGGGGTTTAGAACAGTTCAGCCCTAATGAAGATAAAACCGTTCAAGTGTCTTGCATGAATGTCCTCCTGCCACATTCTATGTGACTCTGTACTTAAAGCAAGAATAGATAGAGACAGATAGCAGCCAACGGCTTTGATCTAATTTACACTATGGTGTTGGGTGACCCTTTCACACATATCACTCTCAGGAATGGTAGACATGCAGATAATACAGATTAGCTTAACCCTTTCAATTCAATGGGCTTTATTGGCATGGGAAACACACACTACATGACCAAAAGTATTTGGACACTTACTTGTCAAACATCTCATTCCAAAATCATGGGCATTAATATGGAGTTGGTCCCCCATTTGCTGCTATAACAGCGTCCACTCTTCTGGGAAGGCTTTCCACGAGATATTGGAACATTTCTGTGGGGACTTGCTTCCATTCAGCCACATGGGCATTATTGATGTCGGGCACTTAGCCCTGGGCTCGCAGTCAGCATTCCAATTCATTCCAAAGGTGTTCGGTGGGGCTGAGGTCAGGGCTCTGTGCAGGCCAGTCAAGTTCTTCCACACCAATCTCAACAAACCATTTCTCTATAGACCTCACTTTGTGCGCGGGGGCATTGTCATGCTGAAACAGGAAAGGGCCTTCCCCAAATTGTTGCCACAAAGCTGGAAGCACAGAATCATCTAGAATGTCATTGTATGCTGTAGAGTTATGATTTTCCTTCACTGGAACTAAAGGGGCCTAGCCCAAACCATGTAAAACAGCCCCAGACCATTATTCCTCCACCAAACTTTACAGTTGACACTATGCATTGGGGCAGGTAGCGTACTCCTGGCATCTGTCCGTCGGACTGGCAGATAGTGAAGAGAACGCGTTTCCACTGCTCCAGTTCCCAATGGCGGCAAGCTTAAACAACACT
This sequence comes from Oncorhynchus tshawytscha, assembly GCF_018296145.1. Taxonomy (NCBI): domain Eukaryota; kingdom Metazoa; phylum Chordata; class Actinopteri; order Salmoniformes; family Salmonidae; genus Oncorhynchus; species Oncorhynchus tshawytscha. The sequence continues at coordinate 70,580,236 of NC_056433.1, forward strand.
CCAGCCAACGCTTGGCATTGTGCATAGTGATCTTAGGCTTGTGTGCGGGTGCTCGGCCATGGAAACTCATTTCATGAAGCTCCCAAGAAACAGTTATTGTGCTGACATTGCTTCCAGAAGCAGCTTGGAAGTCGGTAGTGAGTGTTGCAACCGAGGACATGCGATTTTTACGCGCTTCAGCACTAGGTGGTCCCGTTCTGTGAGCTTGTGTGGCCTACTACTTCGCGGCTGAGCCGTTGCTCCTCCTAAATGTTTCCACTTCACAATAACAGCACTTACAGTTGATCGGGGCAGAAATTTGAAGAACTGACTTGTTGGAAAGATGGCATCCTATGACGGTGCCACGTTTAAAGTCACTGAGCTCTTTAGTAAGTCCATTCTATTGCCAATGAGGTCTATTGAGATTGCATGGCTGTGTGCTCAATTTTATACACCTTTCAGCAACAAGTGTGGCTAAAATAGCCGAATTGACTAATTTTAAGGGGTGTCCACACATATATATAATATATACATAAAGCATGTTTACATTGCCAAAGCAAGTGAAATAGAGAATAACCCAAAGTGAACTAAGGCAAAATTAAGAGTAAAATTTACTCACAAAAGTTCCAAACAGAGGTATTTCAAATGTTATATTATGTTATATATACACAGTGTTGTAACAATGTGCAAATTGTCACACCCTGACCTTAGTTATTTGTTTTCTTTATTATTTGGTTAGGTCAGGGTGTGACAAGGGTAGATTGTTTAGTTTTTGTATTGTCTAGGGGTTTTTGTATGTCATGGGGTTTTCTGGTCTAGGTGTTTATATGTCTATGGTTGCCTCTCTATGACGACAGTGACAGAACAACCCACCAAAATAGGACCAAGCATCGTGCTAAAAAGTAGTGGACATCTTGGACCTGGGAGAAAGAGGAGTGGAGGACATCCTATACCTGGGAGGAGGTAATGGCAGGGGACAACACCCTGCCACGGAAGCAGGTGGAGATAGCGCAGGAGGAACGGTGTCGATATGAGGGTACACGGCTGGCACGAAGCCCGAGAGGCGGGGCACACGAGGAGAATGCATGAGTCAGGTCGGAGACTTGAGCCAACTCCTCGTGCTTACTGTGGAGAGTGTGTTACTGCTCAGGCACCGTGTTATGCGGTGGAGCGCACAGTGTCTCCAGTGCGCTATTCTAGCCCGGTGCACTCTATTCCAGCTCCTTGCATTAGCCGGGCTAGAATGGGCATCCAGCCAGGAAGGAGGGTGCCGGCCTCAGCACTCCTGGTCTCCAGTGTACCTCCTTGGACCAGGATATCCTGCGCCAGCTTTGCGTACTGTGTCTCCGGTGAGTCTACACAGCCCAGTACGTCCTGTGCCAGCGCACTGCATTTGCAGGGCGAAAATCAACATCCAGCCAGGACGGTTGTGTCAGCTCTACACTCCAGACCTCCAGTACGGCTCCACAGTCCAGTACATCCTGTTCCTCCTCCCGCACTCGCCCTGAGGTCTGTCACCAGCCCAGAACCACCAGTGCCGACACCACGCACCAGGCTTCCAGTGCGCCTCCAGGGTCCAGTACGCCCTATTCCTGCTCCCCGCACTCACCCTGAGGTGTGTCCTTAGCCCGGTACCACCAGTTCCGGCACCACGCACCAGGCCTACAGTGCGGCGCGACAGTCCCCAGCCCGGGGCCTCCAGCGACAGTCCCCAGCCCGGGGCCTCCAGCGACAGTCCCCAGCCCGGGGCATCCAGCGACAGTCCCCAGCCCGGGGCCTCCAGCGACAGTCCCCAGCCCGGGGCTTCCAGCGACAGTCCCCAGCCCGGGGCCTACGGTGAGGATCCACAGTCCAGAGCATCCGGCGATGATCCACAGGTCAGTGCTACAAGAGCGGAGTCAGTGTAAAGAAGGGGGGCGGCATCCAGAACCAAAGCCGCCACCAAGGTTAGATGCCCACCCAGACCCTCCCACATAGGTTTAGGTTTGCAGCCGGGAGTCCGCACCTTTGGGGGGACTCCCGGCTGTTTTCTTTATTTGGTTAGGTCAGGCTGTGACAAGGTTGGTTTGTTTAGTTTTTGTATTGTCTAGGGGTTTTTGTATGTCATGGGGTTTTCTAGTCTTGGTGTTTATGTCTATGGTTGCCTAGATTGGTTCTCAGAGGCAGCCGTTTATCGTCATCTCCGATTAGGAACCATATTTAGGTAGCCATATTCCTTGGTTATTTTGTGGGTTGTTATTCTATGTGTAGTTGCCTGTTCTGCACTAGCCATATTGCTTCAGGGTTCGTTTTGTTTAGTTCTGTTCAGTGTGCTCTCTTTTATTAAAGAGTTATGTTTGCTTACCACGCTGCGCCTTGGTCTCCTCTCTATGACAACTGTGACACAAACAGTTAAAGTACACTGAGCACAAAGGAGAGTTTCCGCCTACCACAACCTGATTGACAACCCAACAACACTGATCAGCCACACCCCAGTTCAGCTACTCCAGGTGTTCTCACCAATGACTCACAACAGCATAGCAAGTAAGTTATACTGTAAGGACGTGGTCCTTTATGAACACCAATAAAGTCATGTTTTACTGTGTCACTGCATGTTCACCTACACAGAGTAACGCTGTAAACCTAACAGGGAAATGTTATTAAACCCCAAAAGGCAGATGTGTCATTTCATACTAATACATGTATGAAATATCCTTCATACACTCTCCAGTGCGGTTGCCCATGTGTAATAACAGTTTGGGTGAAAACCACACTCACTCTCGTCCACAGCTTTGATAGTGATCGTGTAGGCTCCGTTGGTAACAAGAGGAGACTCAAGGTCGATGGTGTTAGCTACCCTCAGCTCTCCCGTGGTCTCTCCCACAGCTATCCATGAGCCAGGGTCAAATTTTGTGTAGTACCTACAACACACAAATCAACATTTGTATTGGTAACATGCAGATGTTATTGCGGATATTGCGTAAAAAAATGAAATACTACAAAGCTGCTTAGGAGCTAGAAGCATACCTGCCATGTCTGTCAGCACGATCTTACACACACACAGAGAGAGAACAGGTTTAACAGATAGCATAGAGCTATTGATGCATTCCAAACTATAGGTGACAAGTGCAACATGATATGCATGTAGAAACATGAATAGAAGAATGTATGAAAGCCATGAGAAAACAACTAATTTAATATAAAGGAAAATAAAATTTACTCCCAATCTACTCTACTATAACCAGCTTTAGGGTAGTCATTGGTCTATATTCTTCCTTTACTCTACTGTTACTGGATGTGTAGGGACAGGGGGTCGCTAGTGTGCACTAGGGACAGTGGTCCGTACTTGATCCCCTTGCTACTCTTGGTCTCTGGGTCCAGTGCGGTGTAGGTGGAGAGGAGGGTCCCGTTGGGAGTGTTCTCTTTAACCCTGATCACCATGTTAGGAGGGGTAAACTCTGGCCCCTCGTCCTCATCACCCACACTGACATCCACAGGGATGGACAGCCAGGTCCCTGCCATGCCCACCAGGGGAGCCTCATTCTGGGCAGAGATCATCAGCTTCACTGTCTTCCCCTTCTCATAATCAAGAGGCTGGAGGAGGGGTGGGAGAGTAGGGAAGAGGGGAAAACAAACAGGTTAGGCTCATGACTAACTCAGACTGGCCTGGATGTCATTCTGTCAGCATTAGCCTGAGCTCTGTGGCTGCATCCCCAATGGCTCCCTATTCCCTACCAAGTGCACAACTTTTGACCAGAGCCCAATGAGCCCTATGGCCCCTGGTCAAAAGTAGCACACTATATAGGGAATTGGGTTCCATTTGTGACATAACCTGTGCAAAATGTTCCTGTTACGACTCAGGTCAAGCTGAAGTCTCCATCCTCTGACACATTTAACACCCACCTACCAGAGAGCAGAGACGCACTGTGACCTGCTAATAATAACAACCACGCTCACTTCTTATCACTGCTACAACTTAGACACACATAACCCCCCCCACACACACACACACACGTCTGACACTGTGTGACACACACACAGAGACACAAGTCTGCCAAGACAAATTCCACACTCAACTCTCCAGAGAGCTGCATCTGAATTATAACAATGTGAGCAGATTAATATCATCATTCATCTTTTAGTCAGTGTCGCTCTGTCTTTGTCATTCTGTCAGTCTCTCTCTGTAGCAGTCTTTATTTGTGTCAGTCAAGTAAAAAGCAAGCGTTGACACACCCAAACGAGATGGACATGTGCTGACTAATGGAATAGTAAAGTTATGAAATCATAGTAGTATACCCATAAAAGTATTTGGAACATATTTCAAGTATGTGACTATCTTTGTTTGTGTCAGTGCTTTCGTCTGTGGTTGTTGTTATCTCTGTCACCTTGATGACATAGAGCAGGCCCTCGTTGGTTTCAGGGTCCGTGTCGATCCGGAAATTCCCATTCTCGTTGCCCTGGGTGATGACAAACCTGGCGTTCCAGTTTGGAGTCTTCTCCTCATCCTTGTCATCCACAGGAATCCTCAGGACCAGCATGTCTGCTTGGTTCTCCTTTACAGTGGCCTTGTACTGTCAGGCAGAAACAAACCACTTATTTTACAAAATGATTTAGAGCCCTCGTTTTTTGTTGTCGTTGTTTTCCCTGGTTATATTTCACCTAATTTTGTATGTATAATGTTTCCTTTAAGTTCAAATAAATACATTAAATAAATAGCATCGCCTGAATAGATTTGACTATTTAAGTAGCGTTTCAATAATGACCACTTAGCACCTTCCCGAAAATACCCTGAGGTGATTTGTTGACTGCATTATTAACACCGCATACCTGTTTTGATCAGACACATATGGACAGGTACGAAAGGTCAAAAGGGTAAAAGAGGGCATTATTCTTTTTAAACCAAGATATCAGACAATACCACTTCTGTGAAGGATTGCACAACTCGTTAACTTTCCCCAAATTCCCAGGTTTATTGCTTACTCCCTTTTGATTCGGGAACCTTTCATCCAGGATTTCTAGGAAAACTGGTAATTTAGTAAAAATTTCCAGAGTTTTACAACCTTACTATGTGTTATTCTCTTTACATTAAAACACATTTTGCAGGTCTGATTCCAATCAAAATAATGTGTTAACTAATACACTCTAAATGGCCTGTCACGCAGAGATTAGCCAGCAGTGTTATTTCCGACAGCCAATAAAATGTAAATAATGTCCTTTATAGTGCATGACTTTTGACCAGGGCCCATATGGCACTATGCAGGGAATAGGGTGCTATTTGGAACACAGACACAGTGCTGTCTCATGGCAGAAGGATTGAGAGGTTAGAACAGGACCTCAGGTTAAAGAACTGGTAACCTGTCCAGGCAATCACTCTCTACAGCTTTGATGTTACCTGAATATCTCAGCATGTTTGAGAAAAGTGAAAATCTATTTACCATTTTCAAATGCTGTAGGCTAATGCATTGTGGTGGGGGGTTGGGATAAAGGACAAAAAATAAATAAAACATTCTGGGTCAAGTGTTGTCAAAATGTAACGTTTTCCACATATTCACTCTATTGCTATTATTTGTGTGCAATATCATTGAGTTTGCGTCAAAGATGAGTGATTTATTGACTGAATTCCAAATGGCACCCTATTCCCTATATCCAGACGGACTCCGGTCAAAAGTAGTGCACTATATAGGGAATAGGGTGCCATTTAGGATGCAACCATTGTCGTCATCTTAAACACAAGTGGGAGAAGTGACGTACAGTGGTCTCCCTGAAGGTGGGAGGGTTGTCGTTGATGTCCAGTAGCGTAATGGTGGCCGTAGCAGTGTTAAACAGGCCGTTCTTAGCTCCGTCCATGTCCCGGATCTCCACGGTAACAGCATTGACTACCTGCGTCTGGAAAGACCCAAACACACAGAGAAACATTTCTACTACATATACATTTTAGTCATTTAGCAGACGCTCTTATTGAGAGTGCATACATTGTTTCGTACTGGTCTCCCACAACCCTGGCATCGAAAGCTCAATGCTCTATCAATTGAGCCACACGGGACATACAACATTTCCACCACAGAAAACCTCAGTGAAGTATCATCATTCAAGAGTACTCAAGTCTGCTCTGGTTTATACCTCAAATTCAGTACACCGTTCAATTAGCTAGAATGTCAGAGACTAACAATCACTTGTTACACAATATTAACATAGCCCAACAATACAATAGGCGAACTCTATATTACAGTGATGCTGGTGTATTTAGAGGGAAACAGGTGGGTGTTGAATAAGGAAGGAAGCCCTGCCTATGGTACCTCTCTGTCAAGAGTGCTGGTCTTGGCTGTGATCAGCCCACTGTGAGACCCGATGGTGAAGAACTGACCACCAGTCAGAAGGGTATATCTGATCTTAGTGTGGGGGGTGTCTGCTTCATCCTTATCAGTAGATTTCACTTCTCCTACCTCAGTACCTGGAGAGAGGGAGGGAGGGGAGAGAGAAAGAAAGTTAAAATACAATATTGATCTGACACACACACACACACACACACACTCACACACTCACCAGGTTTGCACTGCTCTAACACAGAGAAGGTGAGTGGTCCAGAGAAGGTCGGTGCGTTGTCATTGATATCTTCCACCAGAACAGTAATGTCCAGAGGCCGATCTGTCTCCTTCCCCGACCGCCTGTCAAACACCTGGGCTGTGAACTACACACCACTCATTAAGAACACACATACTGAACACTTTTTGTCTGAGGTACAGACAGCAGACAGACAAGATGACGCCACTGCTATTATCTTGCCTATAATCATTGTGCGTTCATTTAGACCAACTTTGTGGCCTGTATTGAAGGTCTGTCACACTTACCACAAACTTGGGGTACTGTTCCCGGTCAACAGGGTAGTGCACACGCACCATGCCTGTGTCACGATCCACAGAGAAAAGCTTCTCCGGGGGCATGGTCACCCCTGAACCACTGATTATATAGTACACTGTGAAATTCACTGATGAATCTGACCCCACCTACAGAGAGGGAGGGGGAGGGGGGGAGGGGGAGAGGGAGAGAGACAGACAAACTTACAGAAATAGCCTAAAATAACACCAGTACAGTTCTAACACACTGACACATAAATCAAGAGCCAAGGAAAGAAGTGGATGATGATTCCAAAAGGGGGGAGTTCAAGATTGGAGTAAGGTGATTGAGATGAGGGGAGGGGGATTACAGAAGCGGGATAGGAGAGTAAGACTGATGGGATACATGAGGAAACAGAAGGGAGGACGGTGATAATGATGAATGCATGTCCTCACCAGTTCTACATCTTTGGGGAAAGGAGGGATGTCCTGCTCTATGATGCTGAAAGGGAGAGGACTCCATCTCCTTTTAGAGCGCCTCAGGACCTCAGACGGACCCCTCTGAACCCCTTTATGTGCAGGCACATTGAAGGGCACCCTCATGGGTACTTGAATATGCTCCTACAAGGACAGTGTCACAGTGATAAGTAAGATACAAGCAGTCTACTTTCTAAACCTTACAGGAAGACTCACATATCTACTGTAACTCTGTTATTGCTTTTCTGTTGTAGAGGGCAGTTTGAGTAGAAGGGTTGGTGGGGAGTACTGGGTGCGTCTTCTGTTTGTGATTCAATACTGTATGTTGCATGTATGATTCATTGCATGATTCAGTAATGTTACAGTAAAGTCATTCAGAAGTATCCCTCCCCCTCCCTCCCTGGCATTCCTCACCTGTTCAAGATCTGGGGACAGATGGACCTCCATCCTCCAGCGCCGTCCTCCCCCGTCCCTCCCCCTCACCCAGAAGGACCTGCCCTCCGCTGTAACCGTTGTGACGTCCACCGTGACAATGGTGCCGTCGCTCCGCATGGCGAAGTGGGGGTCACTTGAGGTCAGCCACTGTCCCTGTATGTGACACCCTGTCACTGGTACTGGACAACAGAGAACACAGACACCACACACTGTTAAGTCGATTGAACTATCATTAAAAGTGAAGACATTTTATCAAAACAATTTTCTAGGTGTAATTATTATTACGCGATTTAACTAATCATGTCAACTTTAATTAACTAGGAAGTCGGGGCACCACGGAATTTTTTTAATAGTCTCTATTTCCCGAATCGACTCTTCAGATGTTTTTATATGTTATTGAGTACAGTGTTCTTTTAATGATTATTAATCTTTACCTTCCGTTAGTCTCATTCCAAACGTCGTAAAATTCTTGGTTATCTGCACGAACCCTAGCATAAATTATAAATCAGCGATATACAAATTGGTTTAATTATTTATTTAGTAAATAACTAATCAAGTCACAGAAATACATGAAAATAGACACAATTAGTTCATACATGGGGTTTTACATGATACAAAAAAATGTCCCTGGCGGACAAGACCCATAGCTGATAACTACACTCATAGAAATTGATAATACCTTACATGAACTACCTTTAATTTGAAAGTAAATTGCAATTTACATATTTACGAATGATTGTCGTCTCTCTCTATGGTCGCCGGTCCATCGGCTGGAGAGAGTCGACAGAAAGCCTCTGGTTTGTCCACCAGAGATCAAAGTCGAAGGTTGTTAGAATGGATACTTCAGAGTATCATTCAGAAATGCTTTTAGGATAGATGTTTCGGCGGTTGTCGGTATTCTCGTTCTAGACTTAATTTCTAGCTGCAGACTAGACAATATTCGTCTAAGATTTGCACTTATTCTGTAGTGATCAATGGTCTCAGAGTTGAACCATTTCCAGCTGTGTAGCCAATGCTCCACGTGGTATGGTCTTGTCCTTTGGTAGAGTTGTAGTGGCAACTATTTCAACATGTCGCGTCAGCTGCATGTTTTCTAGTCTCATGTCAATTTCTTTAGGTAGTATTGTAGTTCAACCATTTGCAACCTCAGCTTACACTGTGGTTTGTGTGGTCTGGTGTGAATTGCGTCACGAGTGCGTTTTATACACTTCAAAGAAAAGGGCGGTCCATGACACTGACGTAATGTCTATGCTCACGTAGGCGTAACTAGGTGAGCATATATTTATAACAATATTAGAGACACATATTTCCCTCAGATTACACAGATCCACAAACTTGTTATCAGTATAAAAGACACCTGTCCACAACCTCAAACAGTCACACTCCAAACTCCACTATGGCCAAGACCAAAGAGCTGTCAAAGGACACCAGAAACAAAATTGTAGACCTGCACCAGGCTGGGAAGACTGAATCTGCAATAGGTAAGCAGCTTGGTTCGAAGAAATCAACTGTGGGAGCAATTATTAGGAAATGGAAGACATACAAGACCACTGATAATCTCCCTCGATCTGGGGCTCCACGCATGGGGTCGCACCTCGTGGGGTCAAAATGATCATAAGAACGGTGAGCAAAAATCCCAGAACCACACAGGGGGACCTAGTGAATGACCTGCAGAGAGCTGGGACCAAAGTAACAAAGCCTACCATCAGTAACACACTACGACGCCAGGGACTCAAATCCTGCATTGCTAGACGTGTCCCCCTGCTTAAGCCAGTACATGTCCAGGCCCGTCTGAAGTTTGCTAGAGAGCATTTGGATGATCCAGAAGAAGATTGGGAGAATGTCATATGATCAGATGAAACCAAAATAGAACTTTTTGGTACAAACTCAACTCATCGTGTTTGGAGGACAAAGAATGCTGAGTTGCATACAAAGAACACCATACCTACTGTGAAGCATGGGGGTGGAAACATCATGCTTTGGGGCTGTTTTTCTGCAAAGGGACCAGGACGACTGATCCATGTAAAGGAAAGAATGAATGGGGCCATGTATCGTGAGATTTTGAGTGAAAACCTCCTTCCATCAGCAAGTGCATTGAAGATGAAACGTGGCTGGGTCTTTCAGCATGACAATGATCTCAAACACACTGCCCGGGTAACGAAGGAGTGGTTTCGTAAGAAGCATTTCAAGGTCCTGGAGTGGCCTAGCCAGTCTCCAGATCTCAACCCCATAGAAAATCTTTGGAGGGAGTTGAAAGTCCGTGTTGCCCAGCAACAGCCCCAAAACATCACTGCTCTAGAGGAGATCTGCATGGAGGAATGGGCCAAAATACCAGCAACAGTGTGTGAAAACCTTGTGAAGACTTACAGAAAACGTTTGACCTCTGTCATTGCCAACAAAGGGTATATAACAAAGTATTGAGATAAACTCTTGTTATTGACCAAATACTTATTTTCCACCATAATTTGCAAATAAATCCATTAAAAATCCTACAATGTGATTTTCTGGATTTTTTTTCCCACATTTTTTTTCACACTATGATGAAAATTACAGGCCTCATCTTTTTAAGTGAGAGAACTTGCACAATTGGTGGCTGACTAAATACTTTTTTGCCCCACTGTATACAAACATAATGACATTTGCAATGTCTTTATTATTTTGGAACTTCTGTGAGTGTAATGATTACTGTTCATTTTTTCCCCCCCTTTTGGATATGATCTACTTCACTTGCTTTGGCAATGTTAACATATGATTCCCATGCAAATAAAGCCCCTTGAATTGAATTGAGAGGGGGGAGGGCTCCCACAGTGCACATCATGACAGTTACTACACTGGGCAACACACACACACTCAGAACAAAAACATAGAACTTTGGACAGAACACTCAAGCTCGTATTCACAAATAGTTTCAGAGTAGAAGTGCTGATCTAGGATCAGGTCTTCTCTATCCATATAAACTTATTCGGTATGATCTAAAAGGGGAAATCTGATCCTATATCCTACTCTGAAACTCTTTGTGAATACAGGCAATGGTAACTACAGGCAGTGAGTCAGACATAACTCACACACACATAAAACACTGTCACTAATTAAACTCAGCAACAAAAAAAAAAACATACCCCTTTTTCAGGACCCTGTCTTTCAAAGATAATTCGTAAAAATCCAAATAACTTCACAGATCTTCATTGTAAAGGGTTTAAACAATGTTTCCCATGCTTGTTCAATGAACCATAAACAATTAATGAACATGCACCTGTGGAACGGTCGTTAAGACACTAACAGCTGACAGACGGTAGGCAATTAAGGTCACAGTTATGAAAACTTAGGACACTAGAGGCCTTTCTACCGACTCTGAAAAACACCAAAAGAAAGATGCCCAGGGTCCCTGCTCATCTGCGTGAACGTGCCTTAGGCATGATGCAAGGAGGCATGAGGACTGCACATGTGGCCAGGGCAATAAATTGCAATGTCCGTACTGTGAGACGCCTAAGACAGTGCTACAGGGAGACAGGACGGACAGCTGATCGTCCTCGCAGTGGCAGACCATATGTAACAACATCTGCACTGGATCGGTACATCCGAACATCACGCTTGCGGTACAGGATGGCAACAACAACTGCCTGAGATACACAAAGGAAGGCACAATCCCTCCATCAGTGCTCAGACTGTCCGCAATAGGCTGAGTGAGGGGTGGCAGGTAGCCTAGTGGTTATAGGGTTGGACTAGTAACTAAAAGGTTGCAAGCTCGAATCCCCGAGCTGACAAGGTAAAAATCTGTCATTCTGCCCCTGAACAAGGCAGTTAACCCACTGTTCCTAGGCTGTCATTGAAAATACAAATTTGTTCTTAACTGACTTGCCTAGTTAAATAAAGGTAAAATAATAAAAGACCTGGCAACAATGCCCCCTATGGGCACAAACCCATCGTCGCTGGTCCAGACAGTACTGGCAAAATGTGCTCTTCACTTACGAGTCGTGGTTTTGTCTCACCAGGGGTGATGGAGGTAGAGTGTCCGTCATGGTCTGGGGCGGTGTGTCACCGCATCATCGGACTGAGCTTGTTGTCATTGAAGGCAATCTCAACGCTGTGCGTTACAGGGAAGTCATCCTCCTCCCTCGTGTGGTAGCCTTCCTGCAGGCTCATCCTGACATGACCCTCCAGCATGACAATGCCACCAGCCATACTGCTCGTTCTGTGCGTTATTTCCTGCAAGACAGAAATGCCAGTGTTCTGCCGTGGCCAGCGAAGAGCCCGGATCTTAATCCCATTGAGCACATCTGGCACCTGTTGGATAGGAGGGTGAGGGCTAGGGCCATTCCCCCCCAGAAATGTCCAGGAACTTGCAGGTGCCTTGGTGGAAGAGTGGGGTCACATCTCACAGCAAGAACTGGCAAATCTGGTACAGTCCATGAGGAGGAGATTCTCTGCAGTACTTAATGCAGCTGGTGGTTACCCCAGATACTGACTGTTACTTTTGATTTTGACCCCCCTTTGTTCAGAGACATTATTCCACTTCTGTTAGTTACATGTCTGTGGAACTTGTTCAGTTTATGTCTCAGTTGTTGAATATTGTTATGTTCATACAAATATGAACACATGTTATGTTTGCTGAAAATAAACACAGTTGACAGTGAAAGGACATTTCTTTTTTGAAGTTTACATTGACTAGGCTACACACAGATAGGCAGGTGTTATAGGCCTACCTTGAGAGATGACATAGCCAGGCCTGACCTCCACTGGGACCTGGGCTTGGATGGAATGAGGAACACAGCACTCAGACTGAGCTATGATCTGAGAGAGAACAGAGAGAACAGGGTTTACATGTGTGTCTTTGTCACTCTCCTTCTCCTACAGTCCATATTTTCAATTCATTATTGGCAGTGATGCATTAACCCCCATATCCATTTCTGCTATCTGCCAACTCCTTGTCAAGAGAGCAGACAGACTGGCTACAGATGCATGTCTTCTAACCCTAACCTTAAAGCTATAATCCTTAATTAAAACATTAACAAAGCAGGCACACTGCCTCTGTTTTCCTAAAAAGATTAGGGATTGGTCTGGAGAAACGTAACCACTCAAATTCAGACAGATCTATGGATGCATGGACTGACCATACAAATGCATGGACTGACCATACAAATGCATGGACTGACCATACAAATGCATGGACTGACCATACAATTTCCAGGGAACTCACGATATTATCACAATACGCAGGTGCCGATACGATATGTATTGCTCATTGTACACAGTGTACAAAACAGTAGGAACACCTGCTCTTTCCATGACATAGACTGACCAGATGAATCCAGGTGAAAGCTATGATCCCTTATTGTTGATGTGACTCGTGGCAGAGGAAAGGGAAAAGACAGGTTAAAGAAGGATTTTTAAGCCTTGAGATATTGATTTAAGTGTGTAAAGAACTGCAATGCTGCCGAGTTTTTCATGCTCAACAGTTTCCATGTTTATTAACAATGGTCCACCACCCAAAAGACATCCAGCCAACTTGACACACCTGTGGGAAGCATTGGCATCAACATGGGCCAGCATCCCTGGGGAATGCTTTTGACACCTTGTAGAGTCCATGCCCTGGTGAATTGAGGCTGTTCCAATAGCAAAAGGGGTGCAACTCAATATTAGGTGTTTGTAATGTTTTGTACACTCAGTGTATGTCTACTGCAGAGAGACAAGTGAGACCCATAACAAAAATTAGTATTGATCAGTCATGGAAATATAAGTGCTGAAAACTTGTTGGCTCACGATTTAAAAAGCTATAGGATGAAAAATACTTCAGTTTTGGCATAGATACAGCAGACTAGTGCTTGCTAACACTACCAAGCCAAAACATAATAATCTATAATCTTTGGAGTCAAAGTATCGATATAATATCATCCCAAATAATATTTTGATATGTAACTTTATCAATTTCTTTCCCCATCTTTCGTTGAGGCTGTACGGTGTTTGTTCACATTTCTGTTGTTTACAAACATTGAAATAAAACAAGCTTCAATTTTGGATTCTGATGGGGTATGACAGTTGTACTTCGCTCATGAGGCATTTATAAAAGTTATATTCTTCAAGAATGAAAGGGTATATTTCCCTCAAACACAACTCTGGACCTCGAAACCTGTTCCACTGCATTTATTGTTCCCCTCTAATCAGGGACTGATTTATAACTGGGACAGCAGGTGGGTGCAATTAATTATAAGGTAGAACAGAAAACCATTAGGCTTCGGACCTCGTAGGGTAAGAGTTGAATACCCCTGTTATATACCATTTATTGTATAAGTCCAAAAATGGATGTAGATACTAGGGATTCTAGCTTCACTGAAAATACCTAACCTTTAGAGTGGCAGGTAGAGCTCTGGGTCAGTTACCGAAAGGTTGCAAGATCAAATCCCAGAGCTGACAATGTAAAAATCTGTCGTTCTGAACAAGGCAGTTAACCCACTGTTCCTAGGCTATTATTGTAAATAAGAATTTGTTCTTAACTGACTTGCCTAGTCACATTTTTTTATTAACCAATCAAATGTATTTAATAAAGCCCTTTTTACATCAGCAGCTATAAAGAAACCCAGCCTAAAACCCCAAACAGCAAGCAATACAGATGTAGAAGCACAGTGGCTAGGAAAAAGACACTCCTCTTGTTGGACAGATCAGTTTTCCAATCACACTCTGTTCACATCATTGAAATGTGTTTGAACTAATAGGCCTATAGTAATACTACTGCTGAAGAGTGCCTAACTAATTCTAGCAAGTGTGAGGAAACCAGTAGACGTGTGAATAACATACAATGATAAATGTAGCCCGAGTCAAAGGCAATACTACTTATTCAAGTTTAATCTTCAATGTGAGATTGGTACATCCATTTTTTTCCCCACATCAACTGTTATATCAAAACAAGTTGTGAGGTGACTGCTTTGTTTTTTAATCCCAGATTGGGATATGGGTTATTTTAAGCAATATTTCTAATATTTGTCTCTGAAACAGTATAGGATGTTTTGGTGGGGCATTGTTGAGCAAAGAGTAAGTAGGCCTTATGCTGTTTGTTTGAGGGCCCCAAATGACCTTATTATTTTCCTATATGGAGTAGCCTGGTCATAATGGCTCAAAACAGGGAGTTTAGAAAAAAAGTCTTATCTGGATTCGCATTTCCCAGACCTTTGTTTATTTTATAACCCGTAGTGCCTTCGATAATCATTAACCCCATTCGCAGCGAGAGTGCTGTATCAGTGAAATGTATAACTAATGAATGCATTTGCAAAAGATCTAGACAGGCCTACTCAGTTTGACAAATAAGTAGCCTATAGCCTAAACACACGTCAGAGAAAGAGACTAGGACAGGAGACTAGAGAATACGGATCATGCTCATTTTATACACAGTTTCAGCTCAACAACATACGTCTGTCATTTCTGTGCTTACATTCCACACCGATTTGCTCACGAAATGTCTGCATGAGATACGCGTAGTGGTCAGACATTGAGGACTGTACTGCCCACCTACTTTTAAACCTGAACTTTAGTCCCTCAACACTTTTATTCAGGGAAATACCAAAAACAACGGATCCCAGTGAAGAATTCCGTTCCACTGGGCACAGACGTCCATTCAACGTCTATTCCATTGAAATGACGTGGAAACTAAATTGATTCAACCAGTGTGTGCCTTGTGTGTTAAATAGTCTAGCCTACATCAGCGCTATTCTCCAAGACAGCTATTGTAACTTTCAAGACAAAATTATTGTTTGCGGTTTCCGTCACTTACCACAGTGAGTAGGCTGACGCAAAAGACGCCCGGGGCCATTGCGCGTCGGGATGAATAAACAGAAGTCTGGAGAATCGCGCCCTACCTACAATGACTGAAGTCGTTCGGTGAAGTCCAGGGTGCAGCGCGGCGCGAGGGATGGGTGGAGGTTTTGGCTCTAGAGCCTTGGTAATTATTTTAGCTCACACATTAATTCCAAGGGTGTGTCGGGAAGAATTGAGACAGAGAGAAAGACAGGCTGTGAGGGGGTACGGAGTCCGCTCTGGGGCTGGCCGTAACGATCACCACCTACAGGTTTACCAGGAGGGACTGTCCCGCCTCCTGACTGTCCCGCCTCCTGTCCTGTCTTATCTCGGGTCTGGACTCCACCCAGTTCCCAACTATGTGTTTTACTGTCTATGTTGACTATACGTGTTTATCTAAGTTATTATCCAACATTTCAAAATGTGCTATTGTAATAAAAGTGTCACCCTGTATATTAGGCCTATGTTTTTAAGTCATTGACCAAACCAACCAGAAAGGAAACAGGGGCTTAAGTGTAGACCAGAGGTGTGATTTTATCTCTTTGCAGGTAAGAAGTCTGACAGCCATGTATAGTATCGTTCCCTTGTTAGGTGTGTGTGTTGGTTATTCTATCCTTGTGGGGACCTAAAATCCCCAAAAGTCCCCACAAAGATAGGAAAACAAGGAAAATTCTCCCTCGTGGGGACATTTCCCACACCATTTTGAGATGCCGTAGCCAGTATACAGTTCCTCAAAGGTCCCAATTAATCTAAGATAACTAAAGAAATCAGGCATTCATTTTGATGTTTTTGCCAAAGAGATCGTAATCGTGCAATTTTACGTCTAACTAAAATGCTGTGTTTTTTCTATGAAAAAATGTGCAAGAAAATTAGTTGTCTCTCATTGAATGACAACAAAGACTTTATTGAAGAATTCGTACTGTTGACCAATCACAGACGAAGGGCATAGACTTCCGCTCTCCGAACTTCGGCTTGACTCCAGATAAAAATGTGTGTGCCCGAACAACCGAAATAAACCACAAACAAAAACTCATAATATGAACTCTACCAAAATGTTCCAGCTGGCAAGCATGCAGACACCTTAAGGGGTTAGGTTCATTTGTTTAACCTTTAGGCAAGTCAGTTAAGAACAAATTCGTATTTACAATGACAGCCAAACCCGGACAACACTGGGCACCACCCTATGGGACTCCCAATCAAGGCCAGATGTGATACAGCCTGGATTTGAACCAGGGACTGTAGTGACACCTCTTGTGCTGCGATATAGTGCCTTAGACTGCTGCACCACTCGGGAGGGTTAAGGTTAGGTTATGGTAAAGGTTAGGGGTTAGGGAAACTAGGATTTGAATGAATTTTAGGTCCCCACGAGGATAAAATAACATAACGTCTGTGTGTATGCGTTCGTACGGTATGCATGTGTGAGAAAGATAGAGTGAAGTCATAATAAAACCTTTATCTACATACATAAACATGTTGACCTTTACTTAATTCATTCATACAGGTGTATCAGACAGAACAATAATACATGAGTTACAGTCTAGTCTACACCTTGACATACAGACAAACAGAAGCCTGCTGAGGGAGAGTACAAATGTGATGTGTGGTGATGTGTGCTGAGAGTCCTGGCACAAATGGTTGCCATGAATCACCCAAGTGGGTGCCACACATTGGTGGTGGCTGACGAGAGTTTCCCTCTTACTATGTAAAGTGCTTTGAGCACCTAGATGGAAAAGTTATTCCAATCAATTATTATAATTCATTATTATTTGTCATTACAGTGTAACCGATGTGAAATGGCTAGCTAGTTAGCGGGTTAATAGCGTTTCAATTGGCGACGTCACTCGCTCTGAGACCTTGAAGTAGTTGTTATCCTTGAAAATAAACCACCTAGCCCACTTAGACCTCATAGCCCAGACTCCAGGAATGCACATCCACCACTCCAGGCCCTTGAAGAGTGTGTGTGAGGAATATGTGTGCGCATCTAAATTCATATGTGTGTGTGTGTGTGTGTGTTTGTGTGTCAATGTGTGTGGTAGGCTAAGTGAGGGGCACAGACAGGGGAGTTGAGAGGGAGTGAGAAAGCAGAATGGTGACCTCACTCCCACCTCTTTATGAAGAGCTGATCAGGGTGCATGACACTGGCGGGAGCAGAGAGAGAGAGAGCAAACTAATATTCCTTTCAAACAGAGACGAGAACCTGCCAACTTTAACATTCCACTAACTTTTCCTTATATCTGAAAGGTATTGCCCACCTCAGAGCCTATACTTCTATTTCCACTATCTAACCTAGTCATGATTGCGGTAATGTATAAATGTAAACTTTCATATTACCGTCGTTAGCACGCATTCAATTATTAAAGGGGAACTGCACCTGCTGATTTGGCCTCGTTTGGGGCTTTTGGCTAGTATTAGTCAGACTCAGACATGAATTGGCTGCCGCCATAGCTGCATCTATTATTTTGTTTTGCCCTAGACAATACAGAATACACTTTATGAGCAACAAACTACCTTGTAGCTAGCTAGCTAGTCTGCCTCGCTAGCATTATCAAATGATAACGTTACATAACCAGCAGTATCTAGACAATACACAATAAACTTGTATGAGCTACGACCCAACTAAGTTGTAATGAGCTAGCTAGGTAGCTAACGTTAACTAAAACATTAGCTAGCCTGCCTCGCTAGCTAACGTTAGCAAGCCTGCCTGCATTATCAAAAGATAGATAATGTTATTGCTGGTTATGTAGGTAGCTAACGTCATTACCTAAGTTATACAAGAGAGGTCATTATATTCCAGTATCTCTGATTATACTCAACACCACCGGTCATTGCACACAAAGCTACCGTTACTGGTGCAGACTTGGGGGCTGACCAACTCCAACCACCTATTCTGCGTACTAGGGTCCTTCGGCATGGCATGCAAAAAATAGAACTTTGGCTGTGGAGGCATGGTCAATCTGTTTAGGGCTTTTCAATCTGCCATCCTTTGAATGTGTTGGGGGCCATGAAACAACGGAGCCCCATTAAATGATGGGAAGCAAAGTGGGCGGAGGGGCGATTTGAACGTGGAGCTTAGCAAAAGGGGGCATGGTTTTTTGACATAATTTTAATGCAAACCCAACCTTCATTTACTCTTGTGACGAACTAAGGTTCCAAACTTTGTTTCAGACGAGGCTGAACTTATGACCAAAATGATCCTATTTACACTTTGTAGTCAAAATGTTTCTGACTCATATAGATGCCACATAAGCCGTTTTCAAAGGGATTTGTTGCTTTTTGGGGCAGACGCTCTTTAACATTCTATCGTTGTTGTCTGGCAAAAAAGTTGTCCTTTCATTATGAAAAGGTATTAACACAAGAACAGCAATCTGCATAACAATCATCACAGCAGCCTGGTCCCAATAACTGTCTGGAACATATTATCTAACCAGATGGTTGTTTGCGAAAATTATAACTGAGAGATTGACGGGTTTTCAGTTGAGGTCGAGGAGATGGTGTGTGAATCCTGGCACTGCGCCTGCAAATCCAATTTGTTTCCCAACAACATTTTATTCCAGTCATTCTGAAGCATATATCATCACACCGCTGAAGAGAACACACACACAATAAATGCGACGGTAAACACACACACACAGATTTGCCAGGGCAGAGCCGCAGGATTCACAGGGTGCGGCCCCAGCAGAGCCTGGAATGTAGCACTACTCTGATATTTGGGGAGTGTCTCCCTCCTCCCTCTTCTCTCTCTCCCTTCCTTCCCTCAGGTCCAACTCCACCCTTAGTTTCCCACCCCAGGGCCTCCACCCTTCTGACTTGTAGCTTGTAACTAGGGGTGACGAGAGGACAACCTCCCACAATGGTGTCCAATTACATTAGCAGGAAGGAGGAAACTGAAAGAAAACCTCAACTACTGGTCTGTCCGAAATGGCACTACGTTCCATTTATAGTGTAGGGAAAAGGGTTCCATTTGAAACGCAACTGCTGATCTGTCCACTTTATCCAGCAGATCAGAGAAACTTTGTCTGCATCCCAAATTACAGCCTATTTCCTATAGGGCTGTGGTCAAAAGTAGTGCACTATGTAGGGAATAGGGTGCTATTTGGGACCACGAAACTAGGCTAGGGATCAACAGACCAGCTATCATCCCGTATGACCAGTGGTGATTTTAGCATGTACATCTTGGTGGGAAAAAAAATAAACTATGTGGGATGCATGCCAGCAAAGCCACTACACAACACAACTAACTAGACAATCTAATGTACTTGTTCTGTTGCTCAGTTGTGCACCGGGGCCTCCCACTCCTCTTTCTATTCTGGTTAGATACAGTTTGAGCTGTTCTGTGAAGGGAGTAGTACACAGTGTTGTATGAGATCTTCCGTTTCTTGGCAATTTCTCGCATGGGATAGCCTTCATTTCTCAGAACAAGAATAGACTGACGAGTTTCAGATGAGTTTGTTTCTGGCCATTTTGAGCCTGTAATCGAACCAACAAATGCTGATGCTCCAGATACTCAAATAGTCTAAAGAAGGCCAGTTTTATTGCTTATTTTATCAGGACAACAGTTTTCAGCTGTTCTAACATAATTGCAAAAGGGTTTTCTAATGATCAATTAGCCTTTTAAAATGATAAACTTGGATTAGCTAACACAACGTGCCATTGGAACACAGGAGTGATGGTTGCTGATAATGGGCCTCTGTTCGCCTATGAAGATATTCCATTAAAAATCAGACATTTCCAGCTACAATAGTCATTTCAACTGTTATGGCTAGCGTTCCCCTATGGGAACACCCCCCCGACCCCCATTCAGCTGAAAAGGTGGCGCGGGAAATTCAAAAAATATTATTTTGAAATATTTAACTTTCACACATTGACAAGTCCAATATAGCAAATGAAAGATAAACATCTTGTTAATCTACCCATCGTGTCCAATTTTTAAAATGTTTTACAGCGCAAACACAACATATATTTATGTTAGATCACCACCAAATTCAAAAACACACACAGCCATTTTTCACAGTCACAAAAGCAAAATATAGATAAAATGAATCACTAACCTTTGATTATCTCCACCAGATGACACTCATAGGACATCATGTTATACATGTATTTTGTGTTTTGTTCGATAATGTGCATATATATATATATATATATAACAAATCTCAGTTTACATTGACGGGTTACGTGCAGTAATGTTTTGATTCCAAAACATCCAGTGATTTTGCAGAAATACTCACAGTAAACATTGATAAAAGATGCAAGTGTTATTCACATAATTAAAGATAAACGTATCCTCTATGCAACCGCTGTGTCAGATTTCAAAAAAACTTTAAGGAAAAAGAATAATCTGAGAATGGCGCTCAGAACCCAAATTAGCCAATAGCAGCCATTTTGGCATCAACAGAAGCTACAAAAAACACTATATATATTCACTTACCTTTGAATATCTTCATCAGAAGGCAGTTCCAGGAATCCCAGTTCGACAATAAATGACTGATTTGTTCCATAAAGTTCCATAAAGCCTATCATTTAGCCACTTGTTGTTAGCTCGTTCAGCCCTGCATTCAATCCTAAAAAAGCACGAGCAATTCCTCCAGACAAAAACTCAAAAAGTTCCGATACAGGTCGTAGAAACAAGTCAAATGATGTATGCAATCCATATTTAGGATGTTTTAAACATTAATCAGCAATAAGGTTCCAACCGGAGAATTTCATTGTCTGAAGAAACGCATTGGAACGGAAGAACACTCTCGTGACCGTGCGCAATGAGACCGAGGCTTTCTGCCAGACAACCCACTCAAAGAGCTATTATGAGCCCCTCCTTTATAGTAGAATCATACAACCAGAATCTAAAGATATATTGTGGAATATTGTGGAAGCCCTAAAATGGACATCAAATGGCACTGTTTTCAAAATTGAGTTCTCACTTCCTGTTTGGATTTCTTCTCAGGTTTTTGTGTGCCATATGAGTTCTGTTATACTCACAGACATAATTCAAACAGTTTTAGAAACTTCAGAGTGTTTTCTATCCACGAGTAATAATAATATGCATATATTCCCATCTGGGAAAGAGTAGGAGGCAGTTTACTCTGGGCACGCCTTTCATCCAAAAGTGAAAATGCTGCCCCCTAGCCCCAACAGGTTTTAACAATGTCTACACTGTATGATGTTATTTTAATAGACAAAAAATGTGCTTTTCTATTCAAAAACAAGGACATTTCTTAGTGTCCCCAAACTTTTGAATGGTAGAGTAGATATATATATATATATATATATATATATATATATATATATATATATATATATATATATCTTTACATTATTTGCAAACTGATATGTGACACGTTTTGATGACAAAATAACATGCAAAACAGGCAAGCCGCCCCAGAAATCTGGGGCTCAAAACAGGGGGGCAATAATTTGGGATTGAAAACGTATAGGCAGCCTAGCAAACCTAATTTTGAATATAAACCAAATTTGATCACATTCACATTTTCTCCTGACACACAAATGGACTATAAATATATAACGTTACCAACGTTACCCTTACCAAATGGACAGCGCACATAGGCTGTATGCATATGCTCTTATTCGTAGCCTACAGTTGATCAGACGGAAAAATGGTCTCGTTTTCATCCCATACAGCAAGTCAAATCTTGAATGTTTAGGTGTAGCCTAGGCTGCTGCTACATTTATTTAATTTGTTTTTGCTTGTGTCTGTCCAGAGTGATGGAAAGTGGAAAGCCTACTTGAGCGCGCGTTAAAAACATGTGCTGCGTCAACCTCTAACTTTTAATGGATGATGCGAAGGAAGCTATCAATTATTATTCTGAATGATTACATAGAAGCCAGTAGAAAGTTCCATATGTTCAGCAAGTAAAGCATCGTTACGTCCAATTACCGCTACATCTTTGTGGTTGACCGAGGTAAAGAGAACATTCAGGTTGGATATTCAACTATTCGCCTCCAGTTTTCCTTAAATCCACCAACAGCAGTTAGGGACCGTCAACAATTTTTTTCTAATTTCAATAGCTCTTTAACAATTAATCCTAAAACTTTAAAAACTGGTTCTAGCTAAACCGATGGCATAGACACACATTGCATACACTTTTTTTTGTTGGTTTACATCTCACACTATTTTAAATAATTGATTTTAATTTCTAAAATTCAATAGTGCCTTGGTCTTGTGACCCACACACCTCAAACAATATTCAGAATGTACACTCAGTGGGCCTACACATTGCACACCCTTTTGTTTGTCCATTTGCATCTCATGAGATTTTACATTAATTTTCAACATGTTACACTCAATAGCTCCTTGGTCATGTGACCTGCTGACCTCAACCAAGGTTCAGAATGTCCACTAACTACCCTGCTATATTGAACACCCTTTTCTATGTCCCTTTTCATCTCAGGTGATTTTACATACATTTCTCAAATTTAAAATTTCAATAGCTCCTTGGTCATGTGACCTGCTGACCTTAACCAAGGTTCAGAATGTCCACTAACTACCCTTCTATATTGCACACCCTTTTGTTTGTCCCTTTTCATCTTACTCAATTTTACATTAATTTTCAACATGTTCCATTCAATAGCTCCTTGGCCGTGTGACCAACTGACCTCAACCAAGGTTCTTAAAGGCCATTAACTACCCTTCGATATTGCACAGCCTTTTGTTTGTCCATTTTCATCTCACTCGATTTTACATGCAGTTCTCAATATTGTAAAATTCCATAGTTCCTTGGTCATGTGACCTACTGATCTCAAACAAGGCTCCCACGCTGAGGTCTGTCCAACGCTGGTCCGACCAAGCTGACTCCACACTCCAAGACTGCTTCCATCACGTGGACTGGGATATGTTTCGTATTGCGTCAGACAACAATATTGACGAATACGCTGATTCGGTGTGCGAGTTCATTAGAACGTGCGTTGAAGATGTCGTTCCCATAGCAACGATTAAAACATTCCCTAACCATAAACCGTGGATTGATGGCAGCATTCGCGTGAAACTGAAAGCTCGAACCACTGCTTTTAATCAGGGCAAGGTGACTGGTAACATGACCGAATACAAACAGTGCAGCTATTCCCTCCGCAAGGCTATCAAACAAGCTAAGCGTCAGTACAGAGACAAAGTAGAATCTCAATTCAACGGCTCAGACACAAGAGGCATGTGGCAGGGTCTACAGTCAATCACGGACTACAAGAAGAAATCCAGCCCAGTCACGGACCAGGATGTCTTGCTCCCAGGCAGACTAAATAACTTTTTTGCCCGCTTTGAGGACAATACAGTGCCACTGACACGGCCTGCAACGAAAACATGCGGTCTCTCCTTCACTGCAGCCGAAGTGAGTAAGACATTTAAACGTGTTAACCCTCGCAAGGCTGCAGGCCCAGACGGCATCCCCAGCCGCGCCCTCATAGCATGCGCAGACCAGCTGGCCGGTGTGTTTACGGACATATTCAATCAATCCCTATACCAGTCTGCTGTTCCCACATGCTTCAAGAGGGCCACCATTGTTCCTGTTCCCAAGAAAGCTAAGGTAACTGAGCTAAACGACTACCGCCCGTAGCACTCACTTCCGTCATCATGAAGTGCTTTGAGAGACTAGTCAAGGACCATATCACCTCCACCCTACCTGACACCCTAGACCCACTCCAATTTGCTTACCGCCCAAATAGGTCCACAGACGATGCAATCTCAACCACACTGCACACTGCCCTAACCCATCTGGACAAGAGGAATACCTATGTGAGAATGCTGTTCATCGACTACAGCTCGGCATTCAACACCATAGTACCCTCCAAGCTCGTCATCAAGCTCGAGACCCTGGGTCTCGACCCCGCCCTGTGCAACTGGGTACTGGACTTCCTGACGGGCCGCCCCCAGGTGGTGAGGGTAGGCAACAACATCTCCACCCCGCTGATCCTCAACACTGGGGCCCCACAAGGGTGCGTTCTGAGCCCTCTCCTGTACTCCCTGTTCACCCACGACTGCGTGGCCACGCACGCCTCCAACTCAATCATCAAGTTTGCGGACGACACAACAGTGGTAGGCTTGATTACCAACAACGACGAGACGGCCTACAGGGAGGAGGTGAGGGCCCTCAGAGTGTGGTGTCAGGAAAATAACCTCACACTCAACGTCAACAAAACTAAGGAGATGATTGTGGACTTCAGGAAACAGCAGAGGGAACACCCCCTATCCACATCGATGGAACAGTAGTGGAGAGGGTAGCAAGTTTTAAGTTCCTCGGCATACACATCACAGACAAACTGAATTGGTCCACTCACACAGACAGCATCGTGAAGAAGGCGCAGCAGCGCCTCTTCAACCTCAGGAGGCTGAAGAAATTCGGGTTTGTCACCAAAAGCACTCACAAACTTCTACAGATGCACAATCGAGAGCATCCTGGCGGGCTGTATCACCGCCTGGTACGGCAACTGCTCCGCCCACAACCGTAAGGCTCTCCAGAGGGTAGTGAGGTCTGCACAACGCATCACCGGGGGCAAACTACCTGCCCTCCAGGACACCTACACCACCCGATGTTACAGGAAGGCCATAAAGATCATCAAGGACATCAACCACCCGAGCCACTGCCTGTTCACCCCGCTATCATCCAGAAGGCGAGGTCAGTACAGGTGCATCAAAGCCGGGACCGAGAGACTGAAAAACAGCTTCTATCTCAAGGTCATCAGACTGTTAAACAGCCACCACTAACATTGAGTGGCTGCTGCCAACACACTGACACTGACACTGACTCAACTCCAGCCACTTTTATAATGGGAACTGATGGGAAATGATGTAAATATATCACTAGCCACTTTAAACAATGCTACCTTATATAATGTTACTTACCCTACATTATTCATCTCATATGCATACGTATATACTGTACTCTATATCATCGACTGCATCCTTATGTAATACATGTATCACTAGCCACTTTAACTATGCCACTTTGTTTACATACTCATCTCATATGTATATACTGTACTCGATACCATCTACTGTATCTTGCCTATGCTGCTCTGTACCATCACTCATCCATATATCCTTATGTACATATTCTTTATCCCCTTACACTGTGTATAAGACAGTAGTTTTGGAATTGTTAGTTAGATTACTTGTTGGTTATTACTGCATTGTCGGAACTAGAAGCACAAGCATTTCGCTACACTCGCATTAACATCTGCTAACCATGTGTATGTGACAAATAACATTTGATTTGATTTGATTTGATTTGAATGTACAGTAGGTGGGCCTAGACATTGCACTCCCTTTAGTTTGTCCATTTTCACCTAACTCGATTTGACATGCATTTTTTTCACAATTAAACTTTTCAATAGCTCATTGGTTATGTGAACTACTTGCCTCAAACAAGGTTCATAATCTACACTCAGTGGGCCTACACATTGCACACCCTTTAGTTTGTCCATTTTCATCTCACACGTTTTTAGATTAATTTTGTAAAATTTAGAATTTCAATTGCTCCTTGAACATGTGACCTACTGACCTCAAACAAGGTTCAGATTGTCCACGGACTACCTTCCTATGATACACAAACTTTAGTTTGTCCATTTTCATCTCACATGGTTTTATTCCAACAGTTCCCTGGTCATATGACCTACATCCCTCAAACTACTTTCAGAACATCCACTGACTAGCCTTATACATGGCCCACCCTTTTGTTTGTCTATTTTCCTCTCACACGATTTTACATTAATTTCCTGTTCTGCTCCCCTGAAGGACAGTGTCACTCACACACCTAATCACTTGGGCCTTCTCCCTGGGGCCTTCCTAGCCTTCAGGCAGGCCCCCATTGACCTGGTGACCTCTGACTCCAGGCCTCTAGGCCTACACTCCCTGCCTGCCTGCTTGCCCTCTCCCTGGGCCTGAGAGTGTATAGCTTACTCCCTGGAACTACAGACCTCCAGGCCTCCACACCCACTCTCCCTACCCTGTCAACACACCTCTCACTGGGCATCACCCATCATCGCGTCTCGGCCGGGGCTCAGCCATCTCCATAACCTTGCCCACCAGGCAAACCAGGGCACCCACACTTAAGCACCCCTCCCTGGACACTAAGACGTCTATATTTCCGCTGTCAGGAACCACGCTCACCTGGTAACCCGAAACAGGCTCTGTGTGCCTGGTAACCCGAAACAGGCTCTGTGTGCCTGGTAACCCAAAACAGGCTCTGTGTGCCTGGTAACCCAAAACAGTCTCTGTGCACCTGGTGACCCACCTGCTTTTTTCCACTCAGAGACTAAGTCCCCTCTCCAACCTCCATGGCCCCCGAGTCCGGCCGCCCCTGCTCGGACTCCGAGTGCACTTGTGCACCCGGTGACCCTTTGACTTCCACAGCGTGTCCCAACCTGACTTACATTCCCACCAGAGGACGACCCCTGGTGGATGGGCGACCACCACCTAGCCCCCTACCTGTCCAGAGCCCCATGTCAATGTCTTACGTCTTCTACCTGCGTGCCTGGGCTCTCTCACACTGTGTCTGGCCTCTGGTCCCTGGCCCTTCTGTGTGAACATGGTAAACTGTAATAAAATAAGGAGGATGGTGGAGCAAAGACGCCTTCTGTCCCGACAAAAGCTTGGACTGAAAGCTGACTTTCAATAGATCACAGCGAGTGAGCTGCTCTGCTACGAATGATACCCTGACCCAGAATCAGGTCATCTTCGAGTGATTTAGCACCAGGTTCCCACTAAATGCGGTGCGCATCAGGAGAGGGGTGGAAACTCGTCTGGCCGCACCCCGACCCCGAGTCGAACGGCTCTACTCTGCTGCCAAAAGAGGCAGACTATCCTGGGCCAACCGAATATCCATGGTGCTACTGTAGCCGATGTGAAATTGCTAGCTAGTTAGCGGTGGTGCGCGCTACTGTTGTTTCAATCGGTTACGTCACTTGCTCTGAGACCTTGAAGTAGTGGTTCCCCTTGCTCTGCAATGGCCGCAGCTTTTGTGGAGCGATGGGTAACGATGCTTCGAGGGTGACTGTTGATGTGTGCAGAGCGTCCCTGGTTCGCGCCCAGGTCGGGGCGAGGGGACGGACGTAAAGTCTATACTGTTACATTGATGCTGTTGACCCGGATCACTGGTTGCTGCAGAAAGAGGAGGAGGTCAAAAGGGGGGTGAGTGTAGCCGGACGGACGTAAAGTCTATACTGTTACACTACGGTATCATTACGTTTAGGGTGGATTCTGACTTAGAGGTGTTCAGTAATAATCCCACAGACGGTAGCGTCGCACCATTAGCATACACCAAATGTGCTTGGGTGATTTGAGTGCGACCGCGACAGGTGGGTACGGTCCTTTGAATTTCATCAAGTTGACAATCAGTGATCCATGCCCAGTGGGAACCCAGACTTCTTCTGTCCGTTTTATGGGTCCGCAGCAAATCAATGGGAGTGGGTGGTACTACCCACATCAGATGTAGGCCTCCCTCCCTAGACAATCTGGAGATACCTCTACAAGTGGATTCATGAAAGTCTCCCCGTTAACCAGCTATACTTTTGATACCAATTGGTATTAAATGCCCTCACCTTTTCATCTTTCCTCATGACAGATCTCAGGCAGAGGTCGACCCTCGGTTTTAATTCACACCTTTTCTGTGTACCCCAGAGAATGAAAGGGGTTCAACAAAAACTAAACACAATTTGCGGTAGCATTGGTGGTGAAAAGTGCACACTCGAGCTGGTATCTAGCTAGTTAGCTATTGCTAACAGTACTTGCTACTGAAGTTAGCAGGGCAAATTGAAATAAATTGCACTAACTGGACACAAAAAGTTATAAAACCAAGAAAACAATGTATAATCTACCTCCTCCATCTCCTGTAACTTGAAGAAACTAATTTGAATTTAATAATATCAAAAAAATACTCAACTATCACTTTTCAATCTCTATCCAATAATGCCACCAACTCAAGCTACTCAACACATAGAACTCCTTATAATCCTCTGCGGCACAACCCCAATACAAAGCACTAGGTTTGTTTTCTGATCCTAATCGTATGATTGGATGGACAACATGTCAGTTCATACTGAAAAAGCTTTGATTGATTGGAGGACTTCCTCCAGAAGTGGTCATAATTACCATGTAGGTCTATGGAAGGGGTGAGGCCTACGAGCCTCCTAGGTTTTGTATTGAAATCAATGGATCCAGAGAAGGACCGAAGCTAGCTGTCCTCTGACTACATCATGGTGCTGACCCAGAGAGTGCTGTTGAAATTACTATAGATCTTCCTTGCAAAATAGTGTGTTTTAATCAATTATTTGGTGACATATGAATATATTTAGTATAGTTTTATCTAAAAAGGAAAACTTTTTTTAGTGTATCACTATTTTTTTTTTAAATTAAATTTCACTGAGGTGGATGGTCCTCCCCTTCCTCCTCTGAGGAGCCTCCACTGGTTGTTACCTCACAATAACTAGTGTTAGACAGGGTGCTAGGCAGCACAGGTAGATCCTGATTTTGGGTGTGTCTACCTGGCAGGACACCCTGCCATGCCCCACCTGGTCATGCCTACCTGGTGACGGCCTTGCCACGCCCTGTCATGGCCTAGTAGGAGTGTCTCAGTCATGACAGCGCCTGCCTGAGGGGGGTACATAATGATACCCAGAACGATACTGTTGCTGTCTCACTGAGAGGAGTGGACTGTGGAGTTCATATATTCACTCTGTCTCCCAAGTTACATCTAGTCTATGAGACCAGGCTGGTCTCCCTCTAGTGGGAAATAACCAAACTACTGTAACTGATATAACGATTATGGTGCTATTTGGGACTCACCCACAAAACTTTCAACTGAACTTAGTCAAATATATAGATTTTTTGTTTTATTCCCAACTCCTAAACACACCACCGACCACACACACCACACCTACAGCAGCACCCTTGAACAACTCATTAGCAGTCTTCATAAACCTTACCTCGACCCTGATCATCAATAAAACTCCCTACAACTATATATTTGACAGAGATGTTTCCTCTCTCTCTGACCCCAATAATAACTGCCATGAAGAGGAACAGGTATGTGCATGTATGCACCTGCTAGTCAACAGACATGTCTTAGGTGAGTCACCTTTTCAGTCTGTTCCCAGAACAGTCACATCTAATTAACAAGGTGTGTCCGTCTCTAATACCTGTGTGAATATAGTACACTTGTGATCATAATACCTGTGTGAATAATAAACCTGTGATGATCATTATCTCACACTGGATTCCCCTCTTATTACTAAGAACAGCTATACCACAGAAGACAAAACACAAAACCTCCAGGACTTTCTGCAACACCTGATCAAAGTGAATTTCCTGAAGCCTTCGTAAACTAAAGTAGCATGTTATTTCCCTCAACAACCCTATTTGTAGAACAGCAAAGTGCTTCTGTTCACATTCTCATGACTGTTTAGCAGGGATGTGGAGAGAATATATGCCTGTGTACCAAAACAGCACACGATTCCCTACATAGTGCATTACATTTGACCAGGGCCCAAATACTTCATTACATTTGACCAGAGTCCTATGAGCCCAGGTCAAAAGTAGTGCACTATGTAGGGAATAAAGTACATTTGAAATGCAGTACGATTGTAATAATTTAGCTACAAAGAAACCCTCCCCCGTGTGTATTCTACTGGTTAATTTAACATCATAACCCATATGTCCACAAGAGGTTGTGTCAGTATAGACTAGAGCCAGCTCAGGGATGTCTGTATTACAAGCCTCTCTGTATGTTTCTCTCTGTGCCTGACGCCGCCTCAGCTTGGGTTACACCAACACTGCTTCACCATGACAATAGTGTTGTGTTTCAAATGGAGCAGATAGAAAGAGAGGACGGAGAAAGTGAGAGAGACTAAGGTAGAGGGAGGGAGAGAGAGGGGGAATCTACAGCTGTACTCCACCCTTGTTATTAAGTTCCATTAAACATGTTAGAGCCAATCTCTTTGTGTTTGTGTGTGTGTGTGTGTGTGTGTGTGTGTGTGTGTGTGTGTGTGTGTGTGTGTGTGTGTGTGTGTGTGTGTGTGTGTGTGTGTGTGTGTGTGTGTGTGTGTGTCTTTGTATGACATGCTCATACAGGGTTTGATTGTGTCAGTTTATACCTGTTGGGGCATTTCCAGAAAGACTGGTTCTGTCTCTCTCCCTTTCCTCTCTCCAGTCTGACCTACAGTACATACTCCTCTCCCTGTCCACCGCTCAAAGTTCTATTCTGCACTCTTTTTCATTCTCTCTTCTTCCTGTACCCCCTCTACCTCTCTCTTCATTCTCCCTTTCTCCCCTATCCCCACCTTCTCTCTCCCACTCCCTCATCTCTCTCTCTATCTCTTTTTTTTCTCTCATTTTCAGGTTTCCCTGAAAGTATGACTCATCCATCCAACACACCTCTGCGGCTACACCCTCATAAAATAATTGAACAGTTCTACTGAAGACTCCTTTTAATCCCAATGTATTTTACTCTTGGTTATTTCATTTCTTGGATACATAAAGCTGTAGATGAATTAACAGAAACACACCCGTACATGCTCCTCATTGAATTTAACCAATATTAATGCTTTTAGCTCTACAAAAAACGAAACTGTACATCAATGATGAAGTGCAATTAATGAATGAATGTATTTTCCAGCACCCTCTCTTTATACCATATCACAACCAGCCACATGTCAGAACACGTGTATAGAACATTAATGCTAGCTATCTTTCCAGAGTGGTATACAGAAAAGAGGAATAAAGAATGCTGATAATACTGACAGATGGAAGAATCTCTACTTTTACAAGGATTTGAAAGTGGCACATTTAATTTCAATGCAGTCTGAGGTGTTTTGTTATTTATAATGAAGCAGAGATGGCAACTTTCATTTCCATAAAAATTCCCACTTTAAAACAACATTTTCATTTAGGCCTAAAAGGCAAGAATGTTTGACTTTTGATTCCATTTAACCCTACAGGATATGTCACACAAGATTAACAAATACTTTTGTAAATGTTCTATAGTGTGGGAAATGACTTAATAACTTCTTTCCAATACATTTTAAATGGCACTGTCATAAGTCTAGGTGATGCGGGTAAGGCAGAGTCAGGCTCAGGACACAGACATTCTCATTCCAACATTCTTTAGTCACGTGCATGCAAATTTTTTTATTTTTTTTTTTAACCTTTATTTAACCAGGCAAGTCAGTTAAGAACACATTCGTATTTTCAATGACGGCCTGGGAACAGTGGGTTAACTGCCTGTTCTGGGGTAGAACGACAGATTTGCACCTTGACAGCTCGGGTGTTTGACCTCGCAACCTTCCGGTTATTAGTCCAACGCTCTAACCACTAG
The DNA here is from genome assembly GCF_018296145.1 of Oncorhynchus tshawytscha. Classification (NCBI taxonomy): domain Eukaryota; kingdom Metazoa; phylum Chordata; class Actinopteri; order Salmoniformes; family Salmonidae; genus Oncorhynchus; species Oncorhynchus tshawytscha. The sequence goes on from NC_056433.1 coordinate 70,612,037, forward strand.
GCTACGCTGCCGCAATGCATACATGTGTCACATAAAGAGAGCAAGGGTTGTGTGGAATAGGGAATGTTTTTCCTAAACAAATTAGGGATTTGGGTAACAGAACTTTTCAGTCAGAAATATGGCTGTTATTATGTTTTAGCTTCAGCGCGATAAACACGGATGTTCTATGGTGGTCGCTGCAGCAGGGAGGAGAGAGAGATGACGGGTGCTAGTCACACAGTCACTCGCTGTATTTTTTCTTTTTTAACAGCGCATCAAGCCTCAGCCCGGCCCTGCACAAACAATCAAATCAATTGCTGGTCGTACTCCCTCTAGTCATTTGTGTGTCTTAATTATTTAATCAAACAGTGTGATTAAATGAATATAGTTGATTTGATTAAAACACATAAGATGTGTCAATATATGGAAAAATACACGTTTAAAAAATTCGGCCAGGATTCTCCTACCCAGTCTAACTGTGCCTAGGGGCCCCTGACAGCCTGCCTGCCTGAGTTGCCACCTCTGACATCATCACCTAGCAGTGCACTCTAGACCTAAGCACCTTATGAAGTCACTGCGTGATTTACAGTAGGCTATACAGTATACTACCTTGCCATGTTCATTTACCTTACATTACATTACATTACCCAACTTTACCCAACCTTACCAGAATGTGTGACTTCAACAGGTAATATTTTGTCAATAGGCTTACCACATGACAGTTTACATTGCATATACTCTTTATACAAAAGACATCCATCAAGATCCTTGAATATTTTGTCATACAATACAACGAGATATGAGAGATAGCAAGAGAGGCAGAAAACATACAAATTCATTTGATATGGACACTCCATCAAGAAATAGTAGCCTGGACAAAACAATAGCTTGTCATTGTAAGGTGAGTTATTTACATAGCCTTGTTCTGTTCCATGTTATCTACCTATATAACACTCTAAATGCCCCATGTCATGTTGTTAAGTTCAAAAGAAAACAATATCAATATTGCTAAGCACCATTCAAACCAATGAGGTATCCGCACTTTAAAACCAATTATCTGATCATCATATTTCCCAAGCTCTTGAAAAGCAAAATAAGCATTTCAGGTGTCTTATCTCACTTGCTCTGTCTCTTTCTTGCCAACGCAAGTGAAGTAGATAATAAACAAAAGTGAAATAACAATACAAATTAACATTAAACATCGCACTCACAAAAGTTCCAAAAGAATAAAGACAGTATTTCACATACACAGAGAGAGAGAGAGAGAGAGAGAGGGAGAGAGGAGGGAGAGAGGGAGAGGGAGGGGGAGAGGGAGGGAGAGAGAGGGAGGAGAGGGAGGGAGGAGAGAGAGGGAGGGAGAGAGAGGGAGAGAGGGAGAGGGAGGGAGGGAGAGAGAGGGAGGGAGAGAGAGGGAGGGAGAGAGAGAGGGAGAGAGGGGAGAGAGGGAGAGGGAGAGAGAGAGGGAGGGAGGGAGAGAGAGGGAGGGAGAGGAGGGAGAGAGGGAGGGAGGAGAGGGAGAGGGAGGGAGAGAGAGGGAGAGGGAGGAGAGGGAGAGAGAGAGAGAGGGAGAGAGAGGGAGAGGGAGAGAGAGGGAGGGAGGGAGGGAGAGAGAGAGAGAGGGAGAGAGAGGGAGAGGGAGAGAGAGGGAGAGGGGAGGGAGGAGAGGGAGGGAGAGAGAGAGAGAGAGGGAGAGGGAGAGAGGAGGAGGGAGGGAGAGAGAGAGAGAGAGAGAGAGGGAGAGAGAGAGAGGGAGAGGGAGAGAGGGGGAGAGAGAGAGGGAGGGAGAGAGAGAGAGAGAGGGGAGGGAGAGAGAGGGAGAGAGAGGAGAGAGAGAGAGAGAGAGAGAGAGAGAGGGGGGAGAGAGAGAGAGAGAGAGAGAGAGAGAGGAGAGAGAGAGAGAGAGAGGAGAGAGAGAGAGAGAGAGAGAGAGAGAGAGAGAGAGAGAGAGAGAGAGAGATCTCCTTACCCCAGGTGAGGGTGTGGATGTGGTGTCACCAGCCAACCAAAGAAGAGGAGGAGGCACCGCCTCAATTTACCGTACATCAACAGTGCACTGAAAGAAGTCTCTCACCCACGTCCACTATTATAACGTCGAGGACTCGCTTGTGGATATAGCTCGGATTCTAGCACAGGTGTTTGGATTTTGGGACATTCTTCCGGTCATGAATCGGGGTTCTTTGCCCGCCGCTGCTTTTTTGCTACTTATATTCGCGGTGAGTTATCTTATTTGACGTTACCGGCGTTGTTTTTGGATTATATATATTTTTTGTGTTGGGGAAGCTAAATTACTTGGAAAATATAGTTTACGCGATAACAACTACGTCACACTGGAAGAAGTTAAGCTAAACTAAAGCTACCCTTAAGAAACACATAGTCTAAAGTTACTATCTATCTAAATTTGAAATGTCATATAATACAAATTACATGAACAGATCCCTATGTAGTTAGATGATAACATCATCTGTAATGTATCATATTAAACACAAAAACGATGTTTCAAGTGAGAATTAGGCTATATGCAGGTCTAATGGCGAAAAATAAATTCACCGATATGTTATTTTATTCTTTGCAAAACAAATAGTGTGTAACGTTAGTTAGTTTCAGTAGCTAAAATACACGGTACATGCCAACGAGTAATTAACTAGACCTACTGAAAACACTACCAATATTTGAATTTAGTTCATCTAACACTACTACTGCAAAATGTAATTTAATTACTACCCAACACTGGCAATTTTACACTTTTCTTGTTGGTATTCGTTTTTTGGTCGTTCCGACATGGGCGTTCTGACACTCATAACCGTACGGATATGTTTGGCTGTAGTAGGCTACTGGTAGCCTAGCTAGTTGTTAAATACATTTATATTCCTTGCCTTTTCAGTTTATAAGTCATAAGCAGTCTCATCTCGCTCCCAGAGTGTGCCGTTATTAAAAATACAAAAAGGAGTTGTGTAATAAACACTTTTATAAATGGTATAAAAGGTGACTGCCTACCGGTCAAATATGCGCGAGACAAGTGCGCACAACTCATTGACTATCAAAGGGATTATGACGGTCCACAAGCGCACCCATTCTTTCTGTAGGTCTATACAATTATTATTTTTCTGAGGTTACAAAATAATGTGTCACTTTTCTAACGAATATTGACAGTAGGCTTATAATCTGTAGGCCACACATTTCAGGTGGTTAGGCATATAACCCTTGGGGGTCACGTAGGACTGACATGTTATTTTGTTATAACCCTCTGGTCGAGCCAGAACCACCATAAAAAGAACATGTCCAAAGTTTAGTGTTTTGTTATTTGCATATACACAGGTGTCATGGTAACATTGCTCTCACTCATGACAGTGAGACAGAATCCCTTTCATTTTGAGAGCACTGCTTGAAAGGGGTTTTGAAATATGAATAAGGCCTCCTACAATACATTTTGAAAATGGCATCCACAGAACGGTTTCCACCAAAATTGGCTATAGGCCTATTGTAAGAATACCTGAAAACAAATAAATGCTTTTTGGTCTGAATTTAAGGTTATGGTTTGGCATAAGGTTAGCAGTGTGGTTAGGGTTAAGGTTAGGTTTAAAATAACATTTTAAGAAATAAGTAGGAGTTTATGACTTTGTGGCTGTGGTAACTAGTTGCAAGCTTGCAGAACCGTCCCACTGGGCACAAACGTCAATTAAACGTCTTTTCCACTATGGTTCAACGTAATTTAATTGATTACGTGGAAACGATGTTGATTCAACCAGTGTGTGCCCAGTGGGTTTTGGGTGTGTATCATGGTTGCGGATCACAGCTGAGAGATATAGCGGAACTAGCCTAACCTTGTACATGATAGAAAATAGTATTTCTACAGCTTTCACTCAAATGTTCTTTAAAGGGCATGAATTTGACTTCATGTGGTTGTTACTAGTTACCACAAGCACAAAGCCAAAATATGCTAGGCCTGTCTATATTGTAAAAGTCAATAATTTACTCTGTGGTTAATATTAGGTTTATGGTTAAGTTTGAAATCAAATTTGAAGAACATCAATTGTAGAAATACGCAGGGTTTAGCCATAATTATGACTTTATGGCTGTGGTAACTAGTGACAACAGTTTCATGTTGACGATGACCTGGCTGTCAAAGATAGTTGGTCATTCCATCCACAGGGCTATTTCTCAAACATGTTAATGCATCCCAAATCGCTCCCTATTTAGTGCACTACTTTTGACCAGGCCTATAGGACTCACGTTGGGCTCTGGTCAAATGTAGTGCACTATATAGGGAAAAGGATGCCATTTAGCATGTGTTTTTTTGCCAGTCCTGATTCATCTTTTGTTCTCACGTGCCCACCCACTATTACATACAGGTTCATACTCCTCCTTGCGAGCTACAATAACTATTCTTTACTTAGGAGTGGTTGGCTGGGTGGGTCTGCAGTAGGCTTGGCACAGTCTCACTGCTTTCACAGTTATGCCTCAGCACTTAAGTGGGTTTAGGATGTACACTGTATCATAACAGGTTTAAGTTCTGGTTTATGTTCATTACAAGTCACAGTAAACTCATGGAACCTGAGTGTTTGAATGACAGATCAAAGAGTAACTCACTACAGGAGAGGGACATACAACAATGGCTCTTCCTATACCAGGACCCCAAACTAAAATGGGAGATAAAATTGTTGACTGCCAGGTAAAACAAATATGCCAGGCTCCTATCCCAGTCCATGGACTGGAAATTGAGATACACTGATCTAGAGAAACATAATGCAAGTAATACGCTCTCTCTTTATCTTTTTTCTCTCTCTCCACCTCTGAAAAACATGGGTTGTGCACAATCACTCACCATAAAGTATAACTCTGCCAGGTTTTTACCATTTGGAAGATCTGACTGAGTTATGAGAACTTGAGAAGGAGGAGCAATCAGTTAATATGTTCCAGACACATTGATAGTGGATGGGGTGGGTGAGAGGATGGGGATTTCTGCTAATGCTTTGTCACTGTTATCCATGAAAGTAACCATTGATGTATTTTGTTTTGTGAAAGCAGGTTTTAGTGTCTGTGGCTGTGGTGGAGGCACGTCATTCCGCTGGGCTAAGGAGACACAAGAGGGAATGGATCATCCCTCCCCAGAAACTAGATGAAAATGTAGACTACACCAAGAAAGAGTTTATCGCCAAGGTAATGCCACATGACGGAGGTGCAATTGGTCGCTAGAAGAGCCATATATTTAGAGAGTTAAGCCAACTTTTAGAATTTAGAATATTATTCTAATTCTAGATATTCAGTTATTGTTTAGATTTTCCTGACATAATATTAATGGGGAGCTAACATGGTATAGTACCAGTCAAAAGTTTGAACACACCTAGCAACATACCACCCTGCATCCCACTGCTGGCTTGCTCCTGAAGATAAGCAGGGTTGGTCCTAGTCAGTCCCTAGATGGGAGATCAGATGCTGGTGGAAGTGGTGTTGGGGGGGCCAGTAGGAGGCACTATTTCCTCTGGTATAACAAAAAATCCCTGGGCAGTGATTGGGGACATTGCCCTGTGTAGGGATGCTGTCTTGTGGATGGGATGTTAAATGGGTGTCCTGACCTTCTGTGGTCACTAAAGATCCCATGGCACTTATTGTAAGAGTAGGTGTGTTAACCCTGGTGTCTTGGCTAAATTCCCATTCTGGCCCATAATACCATCATGGCCACCTAATCATCCCCAGCTTACAATTAGCTTATTCATCCACTCTCTCCTGTAACTATTCCCCAGGTCATTGCTGTAAATGAGAATGTGTTCTCAGTCAATTTAACTGGTTAAATTTTAAAAAACGACTTATTCAAGGGATTTTCTTTATTTTTTAACAATTTTCTACATTGTAGAAAACACTATGAAATAACACATGAAATCATGTAGTAACCAAATAAGTGTTAAACAAATCTAAAAGTATTTAATATTATAGATTCTTCAAAGTAGCCACCCTTTGCCTTCATGACAGCTTTGCACACTCTTGGCATTCTCTCAACCAGCTTCATGAGGTAGTCACCTGGAATGCATTTCAATTAACAGGTGTGCCTTGTTAAAAGTTCATTTGTGGAATTTCTTTTCTTCTTAGTCCGTTTGAGCCAATCAGTTGTGTTGTGACAAGGTAGGGGTGGTATACAGAAGATAGCCCATATTATGGCAAGAACAGCTCAAGTAAGCAAAGAGAAACAACAGTCCATCATTACTTTATGACATGAAGGTCAGTCAATCTGGAAAATGTCAAGAACTATGAAAGTTTCCTCAAGTGCAGTCACAAAAACCATAAGCACTATGATGAAACTGGCTCTCATGAGGACCGCCACAGGAAAGAAAGACCCAGAGTAACCTCTGGAGAGGATAAGTTCATTAGAGTTACCAGACTCAGAAATTGGAAATTGCAGCCCAAATAAATGCTTCACAAAGTTCAGAGGAGACTGCGTGAATCAGGCCTTCATGGTCGAATTCCTGCAAAGAAACATCTACAAAACAACAATAATAAGAAGAGACTTGCTTGGGCCAAGAAACACGAGTAATAGACATTAGACCGGTGGAAATCTGTCCTTTGGTCTGATGAGTCCAAATTTTAGATTTTTGGTTCCTACCGCCGTGTCTTTGTGAGACGCAGAGTAGGTAAACGGATGATCTCCGCATGTGTGGTTCCCACCATGAAGCATGGAGGAGGAGGTGTGCTGGTGTGGGGGTCCTCTGCTGGTGACACTGTCAGGGATTCATTTAGAATTCAAGGCACACTGAACCAGCATGGCTACCACAGCATTCTGCAGCGATACGCCATCCCATCTGGTTTGCGCTTAGTGGGGCTATCATTTGTTTTTCAACAGGACAATGACCCAACACACCACCAGGCTGTGTAAGGGATATTTGACCAACCAGGAGAGTGATGGAATGCTGCAACAGAGGACCTTGCCTCCACAATCACCGGACTTCTACCCAACTGAGATGGTTTGGTATGAGTTGGACCACAGAGTGATGGAACAGCAAGAAGTGCTAAGCATATGTGGGAACTCCTTAAAGACTATTGGAAAAGCATTCCAGGTGAAGCTGGTTGAGAAAATGCCAAGATTGTGCAAAGCTGTCATTAAGGCGAAGGATGGCTACTTTGAAGAATCTCAAATATAAAATATATTTTGATTTGTTTAACACTTTTTTGGTTACTACATGATTCCATGTGTTATTTCATAGTTTTGATGTCTTCACTATTATTCTACAATGTAGAAAATAGTAAAAATAAAAAACCCTTGAATGAGTAGGTGTGTCTAAACTTTTGACTGGTACTGTAAATGCACTATAATGCGGAAACCACATTGATCCAACTCTTTAAATATGTGTCTCTCGTCTCTAGCAATGTTAATATTGCTGTCGTGTTTGTTGTATTTTGTGTTTGTGTCGACTCACTCCTCTATCTGTCTATCTGTGTGTCTGTGTTTCAGATCCGGTCAGATTCAGACGATGGGACTGGTAATGTGCAGTACTCTCTAACTGGGGTGGGAGCTTCTAAACCCCCCTACCACCTGTTCAGAGTGAACCCTGACACCGGCTTTGTATTCATCACTGGTATCCTGGACCGGGAGACTATCGCCATGTACAATGTGAGTATCACACAGAGACAAATAACTGAAGATATAGCACAGGTGTATTAGTACTGCCGCAATGTATGATGTCCTTTGGTTTATTTATAGATAGATAGATAGATGTGATGATGGTTTTTTTCTCTTCAGTTGTCAGGTACCGCTATGTTCCTTGATGGCAGTGAAGCAGAAAAGAACATTGATTTGAGGATCCAAGTTGTGGATCAAAATGATAACCCTCCTATTTTCGGTGATATTAACCCAGGAGAGGTGTACGAGCTCAGCCCAACAGGTAAGTGTTTGGCAATAAATCAATAACTTCCCCTAGAAAAGTGGGTTGCTCTGTTTAAGAGTGTCTGCTAAATGATTCAAATGTAAAATGTTTACAACTTCCCCTAGAAAATGGGAATGTGCCAATGCAATCCCAATGTGTGTTCTAGCTAATGACAGCAAAATCTCTCATGGACAGACAACGTAACTAATAATCCAGTAGCTGGAGCAAGATTTTCATTCTAGGTTGCCAAGTTTAATGATAGCATGACAACATCCCATGAATGTTTTTTAAATGTCCTGGGGCGATGTTATTTGATGAACATTAATAGAGATATTAGTGTTGTTTATTTTCTGTGTCTGTAGGCACGTCCATCATGACATTGACTGCAACAGACGCTGACGAACCAGGGAATGAGAACTCTAAGATTGCCTACACCATAATTAAACAGGAGCCTCCAGGAGAGAGCATGTTCCACATCACCAAGGATGGAGTACTGAAAGTAAAACAGCCCACACTGGACAGAGAGGTACATACAGCATAGTCACCCATCTTTATTTTTTTTTCTTCTATTTATTTTGTCTTTATTTTTACCCCATTTTCGTGATATCCAATTGGTAGTTACAGTCTTGTCCCTTCACTGCAACTCCCGTACGGACTAGGGAGAGGCGAAGGTCAAGAGCTGTGCGTCCTCCGAAACATTACCCCGCCAAGCCGCACTGCTTCTTGACACACTGCTCGCTTAACCCGTAAGCCAGCCGCACCGATGTGTCAGAGGAAACACCGCACCCTTGGCGACCGTGCATACATGCGCCCGGCCTGCCACAGGAGTCGCTAGAGCGCGATGGGACAAGGACTTCCCGGCCGCATGCACGCTGTTTTTAATAGACAGATTGTTATTAGACACTTAGTTTATATATATATATATATATATATATATTTATAATATATTTGTTTTATATTTGAATCTCTTTTGTTTTCTAGGTGCAGGACTGGTACATGCTGACAGTGAAAGGTACAGATCTAGACGGTAGACCAGAGGGCAACACCGGCACCGGAACCTTTAGAGTCAACATCAAGGATGTGAACGACCATCCTCCCACTCTGGAGAAAGATGAGGTATCTAGAACATTACTCCATCAGCCTGATCCCAGATCTGTATGTACTTTAGAAAACACTCCCAACAGTATACTCCAGCCTGATCCTAGATCTGTATAATATAATTGTTTCATTGTCTCACGTCAGATGATGACTCCATATGCACTGTTCATGGCAATGCATTGCTTTGGAATGGCACCATCTGTCGGAAGACAATGTTAACTAGTTATGCTAGTCAGAGGTGTTGACTAGCACATACACAGTTCTGGGACCAGGATAATATTACTCCCCCTCTGTATAGTATTAGGACACTAGAGGCTGATGTAGTGTCTGATACTCTGTGTGGTTCTGCAGTATGAGGGCAGTATTGAGGAGAACACAGAGAACGTGGAGGTGATGAGGTTCAAAGCGGAGGACATGGACATGGAGAACACTCCTAACTGGGCGGCTCAGTTTGAAATCGTCAAGGGAAACGAGGCTGGCTACTTCAGCATTGAGACAGACCCCAAGACCAACGAGGGAGTTCTGATACTCAAGAAGGTACGGCATGAGCTCTATCACACTGCACAGTCATACATTCACAGATATACTGTGTACACACACACACACACATACAGATGCATTCACACACTTACACACACATTTTCTCCTTTCTTTTTCTGCTGAAATGAAAGACAAGTGCCAGATCCATTTGTTTACATGTGCCTTTTTGTTTCTTCCATCCATTAGTCTGTAGACTATGAAGACGTCAAACACCTTGAGCTGGGAATAGCCGTAGCTAACCAGGCTCCACCTTATAATGGTGAAGGAGGAGGAGGAGGAGGAGGAGGAGGAAGTGGGACAGGAGGAGGAGGAGGAAGTGGGACAGGAGGAGGAGGAGGAAGTGGAGGAAGTGGGACAGGAGGAGGAGGAGGCGGCAGTGGAGGCAGTGGAGGCGGCAGTGGAGGAGGCAGCAGTGGAGGAAGCGGCAGTGGAGGAGGAGGCGGTGGATCGTGGTTTGGTGGTGGAGGTTCTACAGGGAAACCTATGAAGACCTACCCAGTGAAGATCGCTGTGAAGAACCAGCCAGAGGGGCCACGGTTTGACCCCAAGGTCAAGGCTATCCCCATCTCAGAGGGAGGAGACTTCAACATCAACAAGGTGATCGGCTCCTACCATGCCATCGACGGAGACACACTAATGCCTGCACAGAACGTCAGGTCTGTAGTGTCTCTCTCTCTCTCTCTCTCTCTCTCTCTCTCTCACACACACACACACACACACACACACTCTAGTGGTTAGAGAGTTGGACTAGTAACCAAAAGTTAACCCACTGTTCCTAGGCCGTCATTGAAAATATGAATTTGTTCTTAACTGACTTGCCTAGTTAAATAATGGTAAAATAACACACACACACACACACACACACACACACACACACACACACACACACACACACGGCAATACCTAGTCTGATCTGTTGAGCTCAAATACACAAACCCTATCCGATATGCATAAGTTCATATACCAAAACATTTTCCACTATCCCTGTTTTTCCTGATGTAGGTATGCTAAGGGCTCTGACCCAGACAACTGGCTGACAGTTGATGAGTTGACTGGGGATATTAAACTCAATAAGATGCCTGACAGAGAGTCCAAGTTCCTGGTCAACGGGACATACTACGCCAAAGTTCTCTGCATGACCCAAGGTAAGCTAGTTCAGCCTCTTGGCAGTTAGCTTCTTAGACTTGACACACAACACCCTACAGTATATTGAATGTCAATGTGCCAAGGGAAGGAACTGAACCTGGGTCTTCCATGGGAGAAACCAAAATCTTAACAGTTAGCGCAATATGAAATTCCATCTTTGCCCGAGCGTGACACTGATTTGAAGCTGCACAGAGGGCTACCTCATCAGATCTGCTACCTTTGTATAGGACATATGTTGCATAACATGAATAACTCAAGTTGAACTAGTTAGTCTATAGCCTTCTGTTGCATTTCTGAATGAAATGACCTGATCTCTTATTACAATCTATTCTACATAGCACAAGATTATATAACATCAGTCTATATAACCCCTGAGCCTGAATCCTAACTTGTAACACTATCCATGTTCTGTGGCTCTGCTAAGCACTGAAAATAGAGAAGAGTACACTCCTGTCTCCTTATAGCCTTGTATTCTGATCATACTCCGTAATCCGTACATCAAGGCTGACCGGATGTAGCCTGTTCCCAGATCTGTTTGTGCTCTTGTAAACTCCATGGCTGTCTTTGTCAAGCCAAATATTTTATGTCATGTTTGGCATGACAATGAGTGACAAGGAAGTGACATGATAGCACAAACAGACTGGCACTAGATCTGATGTGCAGTAAAGGGGCCTGATTCACAAAACCTTCTTAACTGCCATTTTTTCAACTATAGACTTGTGAAGAAAGTTCAGCAAAGTTGCTATTCCTCAATAAAGTTATTGGAAATATTCTTAATTTTTTTCCTATGTTTCTTCCTAAGAAAAACATAATGTTTTAGGATTCCTTCTTGGAAATGTACTTAACTTTAGGACAGCTAAACCCTTGTCTTGAGACGAATGGATACTTTTGTAACAATTAATGTTTTCTTGCGCCACAGACACATTTGGCTATGGGGTATTTAAATGCAGCAAGAAAACAAATGAAACACGCATTATCTAGCTAGCTAGTAATTAGCAATATATTACAATATTCTAGAAGTGTTAAATATTTTAATGTTGAAAGATGAGACAGAGGAATTGAGGCGAGTAACCAGTCTTGTTCAGGACATTGCAATACATCCGGGTAACTCAAGCACACCGGTAAAAACACTGAAGTTGCAGTAATTAACATTTACAGATGGCATCACTGTGCCATCTTACACCCATAACATCTTCCCTTTTATAAAATAGGACAGGAGCTGTCAATTCACTAACAAAACAAACCTAGTAATAATTTCCAACATGAACATTTTAGTCTTTTTTTCAGGTATCAACTTCACACATTTTGATAGTCTCTTCACTTTTCCCACATTTTTTATATCTCTGTCTGTCAACAATCCCTAATGGGAAACCTACAGATGAAGTATTTTTGGTGGCTGGGACAGATGCCCGCCGCGTGAAAAGAAAGGGGGCGTCTGCGAGGACTGCGTGTTCCTGCACAGGCGTGTCACCTGACTGTCTAAGGGGAGTATTGATGGGCGGGGGAGCGGCCAACCTGTGATCCCCTAGCTCTTCACCCAGTGCCTCAGGCCCCATGTGACTTGCTGGGGTTTCGTCCTTTGTCATGCGACCCCTATGACCATCAGGGTTCTGAGTAGGTGCTGGCTCAGCAATCCGAAGGTCAACCATGTTACGATGGTACAGTGATCCATTCACTTCGACCAAGTAGGAGCATGGTGCAACTTTCTGTACACAGGATTCAAGTCTACAGGGGCCTGTCTGGTCCCCTGGTAGTGACTTCATCCGCACTGTTTCACCCACCCTGAGCTCAGGTAAGTCTTTTGCTGATTTGTCGTAGATGAACTTGGAGACGTGTCTTCTGTGACGTAGCTTCAGTGGCACGTCTGTCACCACACAGGGCTCCAGGAGAGTGTTGGCTACTGGCTACTGAGTTGCTTTTAAGCGCCGTGCCATGAGGTGCTGGGCCGGGCTCCTATCCATGCCTTCTGTTGGGGTATTGCGTCACTGCAGGATTGCTTTCCAGGCATCCTTGCCCTCTCACAGAGCTTTTTTGCAGAAGTTATTTGTGATTTTGACCGCCGACTCCGCCTTCCCATTAGCTTTTGGGTGTCGTGGCGATGACGTGATGTGCTCGAATTCCCCTTCTGCAGCGAATTTTCGGAACTCAAATCCAGAGAATTGGGGTCCATTATCTGAAATCTGGCTGGCCATAGCTGGCAAACTGAGCCTTGCAGCGTTTGATCGTTGTCTCTGTTGAGAGGTCAGGGAGGAGGTCAATCTCCCAGAAGTCTGAATAATGATCGACTACCAGCAGAAAGTCTTTGCCACTGTGCTGGAAGAGATCTAGACCTACTATCTGCCAGGGGCACATTGGTAACTCATGGGACATCATCGTCTCTCTCTGTTGCTCAATGGCATATTTATTGTAGACTGTGCATTTATTGACATAGTCTTCGATTTCACTCTGCATTCCCTGGCCAATACAGTGTGTCACATGCTTGCCTGTAACAAGCCTCACCTCCAATGTGACTTGAGTGCACGTGCCCCAACATCTCAGGGCGTAGAGACCGGGGAATAACGACTCTGACCCTTGAATATTATTCCGTTTTGAACACTGAGCTCCTCTTTCACTGGCCAATATTCTCTGACGGCTAGAGCAGTTTCTTCCTTGCAGTCGGGCCAGCCCATCAGAATCACAGGCCTCAATGCCTGGAGGTGCTCGTCCCTGTCTGTTTGCTGTCTGATTTGTATAAGGCGCTGGTCCGTAACATTAAGGTAGTCAGCCTGGTTGATGTGTTCAACATCCACTTGCACTGTTTGTAAGCTGAACACTGCGTGTTGTTCATGCATGGAGCGTGTGTGTGCCTGATGCAGTAGCCCTGCTGAGCGTGTCACTCACATACATCTCTGGCCCTGGCCTATACTGAGGTTGTAGCTTTGTAGGGCCAGTAGCATGCTCTGCAGTCGTTTCGGGGCATTCAGGAGAGGCTTGCTGAATATAGCAATAAGGGGCTTGTGATCCGTCTCTGCGGTAATGTTGTCGCGCCCGTACAAGTAGTGGTAGAAGCGTTGACATGCAAACACAATGCTGAGGCACTCCTTCTCTATCTGGGCATAGTTCTGCTCTCTTGGAGTGAGTGCCCTAGAGGCGAATGCCACAGGCTGGCCCTCCTGCATGAGGCAACAGCCAAGTCCATACAGCCAAGTCCATACGGTTGTGTTAGATCAGTGGAGATCCAGGTAAAGAGCCGGACATATATCCGGCCAGTTGCCTGACTAATTCCTCTCCCTGAGATGACAGAGGACGTGGAGCGATGAGCTTTTGGAGGAGTGTGGAATTTAACACATTTCCAGGGTGCCTGTAGAAAAGGCCTATGGAGTTGTTGGAATCGCCCTTTAATTCATGGCCACTTGCACAGCAAAATCAGAAATGGGTTGCCTCCCCTAACAATCTTCGTCCCTATTCCTTTGTGACAACTACTGATGGTAAAAAAGGGCTTTCTAAATCCAAAAACACTCCTTACCTCAGGACACCCTCAACAGGTGACTATCCAGGGAAATTAAGAAAAATGAGCGGTCTGTTTCTGCATAGATCTGATAGATTTATTAACGGGACAAACAAACAAACAGGCTGACGTTTCAGCGTAGTTCACCTTCATCGGAGCCTTGAGTAGAAAAAGGTGGGAGGCGCCTATTTAACCTCACAGGGGAGTGTCACACTTGCCATGTTTTTCAAACATGTCATTTAGAGCTGTCAATAATATCAACTAGACATGGGCTATTTAACCAAGTATAATAAGCCTTCTAGATTCCTTCATACATATACAGTGCATTCCACTTGAATAATAACAAAGGAAAGAGAAATAAACAAAAACATATTTACAAAAGAAGAGAAAGAGCTGACCCCTTCGCTCGACTGCGTCTAAGCAGTCCGTCCAAAGTGCCTCTCTCGGTAGCAATTTCCTCACAATATTGCCTCCTCTGGTGGAGAGAGAAACTTTCTCAATTCCCCAGAATTTCAAAGTGGAGGCTTGAGCCATGGTTAGCACTCGCTTAGTGCCTCCCACCTTTTCCTACTCAAGGCTCTGATGAAGTTGAATTACGCCGAAACGTCAGCCTGTTTGTTTGTCTCGTTAATAAATCCATCAGATCTATGCAGAAACAGAGTGCTCCTTTTTCTGTATTCTCCCTGATAGTCACCTGTTCAAGTGTCCTGGGGTAAGGAATGTTTTGGGATTTACAAATCGAGCACATGATTCCGTTTGTTCAAGCTGGGCTGAAGTGCTTTTGGGTACCCTTCCTTTCTATGTCTTTATAAATACATTTGATTGATTGATTAACTGATTGACTGATTGATTGATTGTCGCACTCTTTTCCTGTTCAGACATGCCCTCTAAGACAGCCACGGGTATGGTAGCCATCCAAGTGGAGGACTTGAACGACCACTGCCCCATGCTTACTAGTAAAGTTCAGACCATGTGTATGACAGCCGATGCTATTACCGTGACTGCAGTGGACAAGGATGCGTTCCCCAACGGAGCCCCTTTCACCTTCACCATCATCCCAGAGGGAACAGAGGGAGTGTGGGTGGTCGAGCACCTAAACGGTGAGAGACCTGGAGAATGGAGTTCCTACTGAGGGAATAAGATGATGATAGCACACAATAAAACCATTAGGATTATTTAGTCTAGAAAACAAGAAGAGCTACACTGAGTGGTAGCATAGCCAAGCATATCATATCACATATATTATATACTATTCTACTGTATCTTAGTCACTTAATAACGTTTACATATCTTGCATTACTCATCTCATATGTTTTTACTGTATTCTATACTATTCTACGGTATCTAAATGACTTAATGTTTACATATTTGGCATTAAGCATATCATGTATATACTGTTTTCTATGCTATTCTACTTTGTCTTAGACCGGTCCGCTCTTATATCACTCGTTCCATATGTGTATAGTCTTAATTAATTCCTACTTAGATTTGTGTGTATTGGGTATATGTTGTGTAATTTGTTAGATATTACTTGTTAGATATTACTGCACTGTCGGAGCTAGAAGCACAAGCATTTCGCTACACCCGCAATAACATCTGCTAATCACGTGTATGTGACCAATACAATTTGATTTGATTCGACAGACTTGCCTATTTCCTTAGTCATAGAGATGAGGAAGGAAAGATAGTATATCTATCTGACAACCTGTCTCATGTCTGACTGTGTTTGTGTCTAACCTCTGACCTTACAGACACCTCGACCATCCTGAGGTCCCAAAAGGATTTGTGGCCGGGCTCCTACGCAGTTGCCATGGAGATCCGCGACCAG
Organism: Oncorhynchus tshawytscha; assembly: GCF_018296145.1. Taxonomy (NCBI): domain Eukaryota; kingdom Metazoa; phylum Chordata; class Actinopteri; order Salmoniformes; family Salmonidae; genus Oncorhynchus; species Oncorhynchus tshawytscha. The sequence continues at coordinate 70,627,968 of NC_056433.1, forward strand.
CAGGGCCACACGTGTCCTGACTTGCAGAAGCTAAAGGTAGATGTCTGCACGTGTGCGGACAAAGGGAAGGCGTGTGCGACGCGAGGAGTTAAGGGCTCTACTGGGGCAGTTCTAGGGCCTGCAGCAATTGGACTGCTCTTCCTGGGTCTGCTGACGCTACTGCGTGAGTATGATGTCATCATCTAGAAGAAAAAAAGGCAGAACGCATTCAGGATTTGCAGTGAAACAAGGGAAATGTATTGCATATTTTCAGGACAAATCTTTTGACCAACTGGGTTCATCAATGTCTACAATAGTGAGAAAATCAAAGTCATCATTGTGACATGGTTAGAGCTAGAGTTAGTCATCAAGGGGATGGGGATTGCCTGAGCAAGGCGCAGATTCACTGATCTTGATCATGTAATGAGAAGATAATTCTTACTAAGCAGTAATTCTGCTTAGAGCTCTGCTCAGCCAGGCCGATCCTCTTAAATATTCTGGTACCATAGAGAAAGATAGGTGACTCATCTTTATATCTGTACCATTATAGCGTCTGTGACAGCATGGGCAGCGCCATTGAAGCTGCAGCCCATAGGATTCCCCACCCAGTTGACAACTTTAAAATGGCCAAAGCATGGTGGAAGCCCTCAATGGCAATGTCCATGTTAAAATGGGTCAGATCCATGATGAATCCTCTATCTATCTCTATGGCTGGTACACTAAACTCTTCCCATAGTCCCTCCTCTCTCACACAGCTCTGAACTGATCTGTCTTTAAACAATCCCAGTTTTAGTTGAGGAGACAAGAGAGCCATATCACTAAGTCATCTATTGAGCCATTTAAGACTGAATTTCCTACAGAATGCCTAATCAAACATCATTGCCTAAACTTGATTGATATTTATGTCAGAGCAAGTCTGAGTCGACACCTGAAATATACTGATCAAAAATATAAACGCAACATGTAAAGTGTTGGTCCCATGCTTCATGAGCTGAAATACAAGATCCCAGAAAAGTTCCATATGCACAAAAAACTATTTATCTCAGATTTTGTGCACAAATTCGTTTTTCTGGATTTTCATCCCTGTGTGTGAGCATTTCTCCTTTGCCAAGATAATCCATCCACCTGACAGATGTAGCATATCAAGAAGCTGATTAAACAGCATGATCATTACACCTTGTGCTGGGGAAAATAAAAGGCCACTTAAAATGTGCAGTTTTGTCACACAACACAATGCCACAGGGGGGTTGCTGAGTATTTATGTCTTTAATAAAGCCCTTTTGTGAGGAAAAACTCATTCTGATTGGCTGGGCCCTGGCTCCCGAATGGGTGGGCCTGGCTCCCAAGTGGGTAGACCTATGCCCTCCCTGGCCCACCCATGGCTGTGCCCCTTTAACTAAATCATACGGTATAAACAAAAAAGTAGTTGGTCTCCTGCTACAGTTGTAAATCTTGTACTGTGAGTGGATTTACATTTACTATATTACATCTAGTCTATGAGACCAGGCTGTGATTACGGCTCATCCTAAATAAATCATGAATAATTATGAGTTAGAAAGTTATAGACTCACAAATATCATACCCCCAAGACATGCTAACCTCGCACCATTACAATTACAGGGGAGGTTAGCATTTTTAGGGGGGTATGATATTTATGCCGCTGTAGCTTTCTCACTCATCATTATTCACAATTAATTCAGGATTATCCGTAATCATGGTAGTATCCACATTAATAGAGAAGTGTTTAGAAACATATTCTAGTTTAATTTACTCCAAAATAACGATACATTATTTACCATTAATTTCTATTGGGCACAAAATAATCTGAAACGCAACCAAAACAAACAGAAAATGCATCCAACAATGTGTAGAGTCACAAGCTTGTTGTAGTCATTGCGTGCTATGAATATGGGACCACCAAATACATAACTTTTTACTACTTTAATACACATAAGTAAATTTGTCCCAATACTTTTGGTCCCCTAAAATGGGTGGGCTTTGGTCAAAAAGTGCTATAATTTCTAAACAGTTCACCCGTCAAATCTATAGTGCTGGAGTACAGAGGCAAAACAACAAAAAATGTATCGCTGTCCCAATACTTTTGGAGCTCACTGTATAGTCAACATCAGCCCTACTCTTGCTTTCTTGCTTATGCCGTATAATGGCAGGTCATAGCTCTGTCATAGCTCTCAGTTTTTAATTGAAGCTGCTACTCTTATGTTTTGTCTAACCCCCCTCATGGTTCTGTCTCCACAGTAATCCCTCTCCTGCTGTTGTTCTGTACGTGTGGGGGTGCCGGAGGTCTTCCTGGGGGCTTCACTGAGATGCCCTTTGACGCCAAGTCACAACTTATATCCTACCACACTGAGGGACAGGGGGAGAACACGGTAAGAAGGGGAAAGAAGGGTGTGTGTGCATGCGGGGTCACAGATAATCTTTTGTGTGAATGATTCCACTATGGTAGTATGTTTCTCGTTGGGGTTAATGGTCCAAGATGTCACAGCAATATTTTTTTGACCCCTGACCTCTTACAGGAAGTACCTCTGCTGAACGCACCAGTTCAGGTCGACACAGGAAGGGTCAAAATGGTCAATGCGGGAACCATTGCAGCAACGGCCGGAGGGGCGGGGCTAATGATAGGTGGTGGTCAGTTCCAGAACTCCTCCTCCACGATGGGCGGTGGATTCTACCAATCAGACGGCCTTATGGATATTGGATATAATAATGGAGGAGAGATAATCGGCCATGGGAATGGAGGGGGCTTTTATTCTGAGTATGAGAGCAGAGAAGGAGGAGGAGCCTATGAAGGCATCGCCCTGCCTGATCACTACCTGGAGGAGTACTACTCTCAGGTAAGGAGGCAGAAAATAGATCTGTCAGGTCAGTAGATTGTGAATCAACATAGAGTAGAGAGCACAAATAGAAATACAGTGTCCATATATGAACGGTTGTGTGTATATTTAACTGGTTTAACTGTCCTTGGTTGGTTGTTTAGCAACAAAACCGACATATGTGCAATTATGGGGCAAAACAGACAGGGTTGGGTTAGATTGTTGACAATATGTAAACTATACTTAATCTCCAAATGTTTATTGAAAGCATAAATACATTTGCACAATGAGCACTTGATGTCTGTCAAATACATCATTGCCGTTGTTGGTTAGCTAGCTAGCGTATTTTTTGTCATATTAGCATTGACATGAAATCAGTGAAAACACCTCAAAACAAGACATTGTATCAGAAACTAGCTGTAACTAGTCACTTACGATTCCCCTCATGGCAGTTTCTTGTCATCGTTGGTAGCTATCTGGCCATCCAGAATCACAACAACTCATGGACTTCTGACCCATTGAAGTGGGCACATAATTTCCGTGACCTTGTCAGCTAACCCATCTATATACACTGAATGTATGGACAATGCTTCTACACCTGCATTGCTTGCTGTTTGGGGTTTTAGACTGGGTTTCTGTACAGTACTTTGAGATATCAGCTGATGTAAGAAGGGCTATATAAATACATTTGATTTGATATAATGAATGGTGGCAGGCGGTAGAATTAATTGATGTGTCTGTATTGTAACATATGTCTGTGTGGGTCTGTGTTGTATTTTCAGAAAGCTCACTGTGCAGCTGAAAACCACGTCCAGAAGGACAGTATGTTGGTGTATGACTACGAGGGCCAGGGCTCTCCTGTGGGCTCGGTGGGATGCTGCAGCCTCCTGGAATCTGACAACGACCTCCAGTTCCTCAATGACCTAGGGCCAAAATTCAAGACCCTGGCCGAGGTGTGCCGCGGAGAGAGGTTCCAAACCGAAGTCTCTGCGCCTCTGCCACCCAGACCCATCATCTCCATGCCAACAGCAGCCAGCAGTGTGACGACCAATGTGGCGTCCAGACTGGTTTCCGCCGCTTCGGTCCCAGCCCCAGCCCCAGCCTCGGCACCAGCCCCAGCCCCAGCCCCAGCCCCAGCCCCAGCCCCAGCACCGCCCCCTGCCCCGGCCCAGGTGACACACGTTGAGAGGGCTGTGGTGAGGGAGTCAGATCGTTTGTCTACTCTGAGGCAGGACATGGTGGGAGGAAGCCAGGGCCAGACCTTCCTACTGCAGCAACAGCCTATGTACTACACCACCATGCAGCCTATGATGCAGCCCGTGGTGCAGCAGATGCACTATGTAGTGGAGCAACAGGTTCCCAACATACAGGGCATGATAATGGTCAACGGGCCTCCGTCAGGCTCGGCCCAGGGCCTAGTGCTGCAAGGGCAACAGGTGGTGACCGGTACCCAGGCTCAGGGCACGCTTGGCAGGGGAGAGGGAGGCCTGATCCATATGGGGAACATGTCTGGTTCTCAGGGTATGATGGTGGTGGATGGGCCGGTGATGCAGGGGGGCAGATGCTCCAAGGGGGCAAATGCTGCAGGGGGCAGGTTTTTCAGGGAGGGCAAGTTCTTCAGGGGGGCAGTTGGTACAAGGCGGTCAGGTCCTTCAGGGGGGTCAGGCCTGGCTGCAGCAGAGTAGCTCCCTGCAGCAAGGGGGCTTATCAGGGTCACAGAGCATGCTGGTGATGGAGGGACAGGGGGGTATCAGCGGAGGTAGTGGGGTGCAGAAAGGCCAGGGAGGGGTGTTAGGGTTCTCCCAGGGGTCCATGCAGAGGAACGGCCTCTCTGGATCACACAGAGTCCTCTACACCACAGAGCAGAGCTCAGCCGCAGAGTCCAGCGCAGGCTCACAGAGCGGCATTGTAGAATTGAACGGGTTCTCCAGCAAGGTCCGCGTAGGCCCCGCATCCTCCTCCCGCAAGGCGGTGATAGAGAAAAGAGTTGTGACCAACCAGAGCACCAGTAAATAAGGTCTCGACAGATAATATAATACTATAATCACAGGACACATTAAATGCCACTGAAGTTATTTATGGATGGAAATGTCACCACCTTGAAAGTTTTGATTTCAATTCAGTGGTCAAGATGGGGGTATTTTTTTGTCCCTGAAAAGCATATCATTCTTAGATGTATAGTGGGTTTTAGAATGAGAAAGTGTTAGATTGTTGTTTAAAAAATGTGGCAGTGGGCAAGTGTAAATGTGCAGGTTCAGAATATTTTACAGATTGTAACCTTGTGTCTGCTTGCACAGCGAATTCTATCAGCCAGGCCTATAAAGCATCCCACCTTAGTTCTATCATGCAGTGTGTACTTGTGTGTTTTCATGTGAGTGCAATTCAGCTTCCATCTGAAATAATGAACTATAACAAATAATGAACTAATCAACTATATATGCATTGAGCTTGTCTGATGCTATAAGCACACTGTTTGATTAAATTAACACAAATGACTAAAGAGGGAACTAGGGATAAAGATAACCAGATTTCTTCTTTTTTTTGCCTGTCCCTACCATCCTCCTCCCGCTCCTACTGGCCTTCGCAAATTCTGATGTTACTGTCCTGAACTTGCCAGGAATAGGCTACACAAGGAGTCAGCAAACTTTCTCATGTGGAATGCAAATTTATCCTACCATTTCTACAGATCTGTGTGCCAGTTATGATTTTCATATGCACATTTTTGTGTAGCAGTTTTCATTTATAACAACATCTTTGTATCTTTAAAAAATTATATCCAAATCTAAATGAAAATGATACAAACCTAAAAAGTTACTTCTATTGCCATTGCTAACTATGTAAAAAGAGCCTATAAAGCCAACAAATAAAAACAATGCAGCCTGCAGGTAGAAAATATCCTGATAAAAATAAATATCCCATAAATCACATTGGCTATACATGACCTGTCTGCAACGAACTTGAAACATTGTATCAACTATTAACTTGGGTCTGGCCTGAAGAACCTTGCCACATTGTATAAAATATTGGGCCCTCAAGAGTTTTGCGAGCCAATGAGACACACCTGTAGGCTATTTGTGCAAGGGATAAGAAGTAATCAGGTAGGCCTATTTTTATGATGTTTCCACTGATCAGAGCATGACATTTTTCCCTTTCACACTGAGTGTTTATCAAAGGTAGAGAGCTGGAAAGATTTTTCAAATACATTGATGAACTATTGTCATTCTCAATGGATGTAAAAACAGACTTTGTTTGCTTGCTGTTTGAGGTGAAGTGAACATTACTTTGAGAAGCTCCAAAGGTCATTAGTGGTGGTGTGTTAAGCCAAACAGAAATGCTATCAGATCCCCAAATGGGCACATTTATATGCCTACATGTGCCTGCAGGCCAGGTAGCCTATAGGCCTACTTCTATGGGTAATCAGGTGCGCGTACTTACTCAACATTGACAGGAGCGCTCCAAACAAAAGACAATGACTAAATTGACAAAACTCGTAAATATAATTAAATTAACCAGAACTGGTTTCTCACAAGTGTAGCATAGGTTGTGCGCTCTGCAAACAACGTGACCACTCTGACAATGACAAAGGTAAAATACTGGAATTATATTGAATGCATTAACACACATTACCGTAACCAAAAAAACATTGCAGATTAGAAATGATAGGAATTAACTGGATGTACTACTGGTGATATATGTAATGGGGAATTGATAGACACTAACAATCATGCGCCAACAATTCACACTATGAGTTTATGAAACAATGAATGTGCACAAATTGGCAGGAGAGAGGGTGTTCTGGAGAGAGAAGTGCATTGTGAAGCCACATGCCCCTTCTTCTTGGACTGTGCCATCCCCACGACATCTGTAATGGATTAGTTCACTGAGATGGCCGCCAATAAGACAGGCCTGTGCCATAAAAATATAGATTTGCTACTGCTCAACTAAAAAAAACCTTGGTCGACCAACAGCCTATCTACCAAACATTCGACCAGTCAAATAATTGGGGTCAACCCTAATTTCTGTTGATTAGCATCAAGGATCAACCTGATTTTGATTAGGAGCACTGTATTGAGTATTGAGCACTTCTTTACAGGCGAAACAAATCTAAAGCTTTTTTGTTTTTCTATTGGCTGTTAGTGTGAGTTTGTCATCCACAGACGTGTGATTGCTGTTATTCTATGTGAACATCTCCACCCACGTCTCCCTGAGACCGGCTCTCAGCCCCCCACCACACGCGCATGAAGGCACACATACACACACACACCTCCTCTTCAGTCTGTGGGACTTGTCCATGCACACCAAGAGCATGTTAGACTGTACATTTCCATACCAACCCTGACATCTTGTCCAGTCAGTTTAAGATTCTTCATCTTGTTGGCAACTTATACCTGGAACCTGCTAGTCCCGCTGAGCAGGGCTCTGAGCAAGCCTCACATAGGACAGAAGTGGATGAGCTATAGCCAATAGGCAAAGAAACACAACAGAAGTGGCTGAGCTATAAATTATATATTCTACACCCATCTCTGGCATACAAACATGTTTAGATATTATTCTTTTTTTGTCTCTGCTTGTATTGTATTGTAACTATTTGATGGCTTTGTTTGATCTGAATTTAACATATACGTAATTAATTGGACTTTCTAAAAGCAGCAAGCATGTTCTCAGAGCTTGAAGCATGAAGAATGTGCTTCCATTTTTCAGTCTTAAGCTCAAAACATGAAGTTGGAGTTTGTCAACGTAATAATACTGCGATTGTCACACAGTTCTTCTCACTTAACTGTTGGGTGCTCATTCTGAAACAAAGTATAATAGCTATGCCCCAAAGCTTTTAATTTTATCCAGGTTTGATTGAATCTATACTTGTAGTTGCATCAGTTATAGTACTTAAGGATGGGTCTTATTATTTTTATGTTGTTTGTGTTTTTGTGTACAAATATTCTCATATTTTTATGTAACTTTTTTTTATACCTTGTTGTGTTTGTGTATGCACTCAGACTGTTACCTAAACATGGATTCGTCCAATCAGGGTCTATTTTGTTTTTAACAAGAATGGGAAGAGGGGGAAATTATTACCACTTGTCTAAGACTATCTAATAATTCTCAAAGTACCAGGGGAACATTGTATAGTTTATTTTATGTTACTCTTCTATTAAATGCACTGGTATGTATTTTGTCAAACGCTGGGTATATCTGAAAACAGTTTTTCTTAGCCGTGTTTGTTCCAGAGAATGTTTGGCAAAAAAGGAGCCAACTGAGATAAAGAACTATTGCTGTATTGCACAAGAAGACACAAACTACTGACCTCCTGCACAGTCACTGTCTTTGTGGTCTGTCTGATCTCAGATTTCATCAACAAAATGTCATCGAGCCAATGTTTCATCTCAACTGTATTTAGAGATCAAAGTCCTTTTGGTTATTTAGACTGAAGTTAGGAGTGTCCGATACATTAATTACATACAACACTTTTGAAGCAAGTCTATTATATAAATAACAATTATAGTACGCTATCCCTTAAGGTTTTGACATGAGTCACAGTCCAATCAGGCTTTTATCTACTGAAACGTCTCTGGAACACTCACTCTTAAGTAATGTTTCTATTTTGGTTTGTAAAAGAGACATTATTTTAAATGTTACAGCTTCAATAAAGCTCCTCTTTTATTATTCCTGATGCAGTCGACTAGCCTTTTTGACCAAAGTCAACTATGATCTCTCTCTTGTGAACTTTTTAATTTAACACTCAAGGCTCAGCTCTGAGGAATGAGGTCTATCAGGACAGGGCATGCTCAGGCAGTATACTGCCACAAACACAAACCAAGTGTGAGTCTCTCCAAGTCTGCAGTCTAGAGAAACAGGTTGGGTTTCTCTGTTTGTCCCCATTGTCTCTGTGACATTTCTGTAGAAGTTCAAGTTACATCATTAATATGCTGTGGGTAGCTTCGCATCTATCAACAGTTTTCTTGGCACTTGTTCAACAATTATGGGTTCCATGTGACTTTCTTCTCTTATGCACTTTTTAATCTGGTTGTTTAATTCTACAGAACCCTCAGGTTTCTTTGATCTCTGTTTATCCTATTTTCTCTGTGGCATTTCTAGTGAAGTTCAAGTCAGATCATTAACATATTGTACTCAAAAAAACAGCCTTCTTCCACCTCAGAAACGACTCAGACCCTCTCTCTTTGACCGCACTGCTGAAATTCTGTTTACTCACACCCCACTGCTGAAATTCTGTTTACTCACACCCCACTGCTGAAATTCTGTTTACTCACACCCCACTGCTGAAATTCTGTTTACTCACACCCCACTGCTGAAAATCTATTTACTCACACCCCACTGCTGAAATTCTGTTTACTCACACCCCACTGCTGAAATTCACGCCTTTGTTTTATCACACCTGGACTACTGCAATGCCATTCTCTACGGACTCCCTGTCAAAAAACTGGACAGAGCTGTACAAAACTCAGCTGCCCGAGTCCTCACACACACCAGACCTTGGGACCACATCACCCCCACCTCACCACATCCCTTCTCCTCCTGGCACCTTTTTATACTATTTACCCCTTTTTTAAATCCAAAATGAACGTGAAGGCAGCTTACACAAGGGCCTTCTTCATAAACACACAGAGAGAGAAACGCACGCAACGGAGACATTGGAAAGGCATTCAAAGAGACTCCAGAAAGCGGTCTTAAATCTTAAAAAGGATACAAAGAGGGTGGTACAACGAGAGGGAGAAAGAGAGACAGAGAGATCGGGAGGGAGAGAGAGGAGGTGGAGAGAGGGAGGGGGTGAGGCAGCCATGTATAAGAAATAGAGAGAATACAAAGGGGAGGTGGGACTGAGAGGATTTAGTGAAAAGAAGATATGACTGAGAGAGTGTTCTCAGTTGGGTTTTTAGCTCAGTCTGTACAGATTGTATGCTGCTGGGGAGCTGTACTGCATTGGCTTCATACCTACCTGTAAGCACTACTGCAACATCTCTGCCTCTGAACCCTACTCATCCAGAGCAGACACTCATAACTATCTAACCACGACCAATACAAATTCCACACAAGGATAGACAGACAGACACACAGTGGATGGGCTGCAGCAGAACAGAACACAGCTGTTAGCCGTTTGCTAGGTTTACAACCACCTGTGTTATCCTGTCCTTGTCTTCTCTACCTGCCAGGTGTACCAGCGGCGGCCAGTGAAGGTGTGTATCTGTCAAACCTAAGATGGCTCCCCTAGCAGCTGTCACTCTGTTACTGGGTCTCTCTGTTGTGATGAGTTCACAGAGAGTTGTGTGTGTGTGTGTTGCTACTTTCTACCTAAGGCTGCATCTCTATTGGTTTACTGTCAAAATAAAAATAAAGAGGGTGTAAGGTCCAGGGTGTGCGTAAACAGATGAATATTCTATCATTATTTCAGTATGTTATATGTTATAGTCGTTGGACTCAAATGCAAGAACAGACAGAAAGGAGCGACAATGCTGTATTAAGATCAGGGTCCCTGAATAAGTCACTTAAATTGAGTACTGATAACTTGAGCCAGTGTTGAAGGACCAGTGTCAACTCAAACCGTTTAATTTGATTTAGGACAGAACCCAATTTGCTGCTTGTAAATGTGATTGTGTGTCATGACTGAGGCCCATATTGAGTCCACTTTATTTGACCCTATATTGCACACAGGATTTAATTCTAACATTTTCAGAGCAAAGTTGTCACTTTTGTCATACTTCTGTATTTTTCAGATGTCCTGTTGATGGCTTATTGAACAGAACGCAACCCATTGTTGTTTGTGTGTGGCTTAAATCAGCCTTCGAGACTAGTGTCTTCCCACTGGGCACAGACATCAGTTCAACATCTAGTTTTGATATACATTTGGTTGAGTTGTCAACTAACGTGAATTCAATGTAAAATCAACAAAACATTTCACCATGTTATTGGAGTTAGCTGAAAAGTTGGAAAAAAAGACTAAATGCGCTTATGTTGATGACTTTTTGCAAATCCAATTATTTTTCCACATACATTTTTGGGGTTGAAACGACATGGAAACAACGTCGATTCAACCAGTTTTTGTCCAGTGGGGGGTTATTTTGGAGTTGCTAGCATGTGTCTTACAGTCAGTGACAGGGAAGGGGACAACAGCAATTCAACTGTTTGTCAGTAGCAGAACAAATTCAACTCAAGCAAAGACTAGCTTGTTTTGACAGTATAGCCTAGCTAACTAGCTGATTCCTCTAGCCTACGTTAGCAATGAACAGATGATACAGCCCACCCCAATTCTAGCAAATATACTTAACTCCCTTTCATATTTGGTTGTAGCTTGATTTGGTTGTAGCCTAGCCTACAATGTGTGATGTTTTTGCAGAAAATGAAGGCCTTTGTTCAAACAAATCATGGAGAATTTGGCTACAGGAGCGGTAGAAAATGATAAATGGAATTTTCACTTTGAGCACGTGCCCCACCCAAGGGCTGTGTATGGCCCTGCATCCATGGCATCTGTGTCTGGAGAAAAGTGGGTATATTCAGTGACTAGCATATCCAGTGACCCTTACATTCAGAAGGATAAGATTTAGTGGCAAAACGGATAGTGTAAAAAAAAAATTAAAAGACAAAGAAATAATAAAAATAATAAGACAAAGAACATTTGGTTCTCTGCCCCTTTCCAGCAACTGAGTTAGGAAGGACACCTGTATTGTTGTAGTGACTGGGTGTATTGATACACCATCCAAAGCCTAATTAATAACTTCACCATGCTTAAAGGGATATTCAGTGAATTATTATTATCTTTTATCTATCTACAATAGGAGCCCTTCTTTGCGAGGCATTGGAAAACCTCCCAGGTCTTTGTGCTTGAGTCTGTGTTTAAAATGCACTTCGACTGTGAGCCATATGTTGTTGTTAAATCATTATTACTGATGTGATGTCCACATAAACATTGTGTATTTTTCTTCTGTAAATGAAAGTTTAACTTTGTCATCCTCTAACAACAGCATTAATCACCATAGAGAGAGAGCGAGAGAGAGAGAGACAGGAGAGAGACAGCACCCGGCCTCACCCTACTAGAATCCGAAGTCAAATGTCTGCTGTTTGCTGATGATCTGGTACTTCTGTCACCAACCAAGGAGGGCCTACAGCAGCACCTAGATCTTATGCACAGATTCTGCCAGACCTGGGCCCTGACAGTAAATCTCAGTAAGACCAAAATAATGGTGTTCCAAAAAAGGTCCAGTCACCAGGACCACAAATACAAATTCCATCTAGACACTGTTGCCCTAGAGCACACAAAAACTATACATACCTTGGCCTAAACATCAGCGCCACAGGTAACTTCCACAAAGCTGTGAACGATCTGAGAGACAAGGCAAGAAGGGCATTCTATGCCATCAAAAGGAACATAAATTTCAACATACCAATTAGGATCTGGCTAAAAATACTTGAATCAGTCATAGAGCCCATTGCCCTTTATGGTTGTGAGGTCTGGGGTCCGCTCACCAACCAAGACTTCACAAAATGGGACAAACACCAAATTGAGACTCTGCACGCAGAATTCTGCAAAAATATCCTCTGTGTACAACGTAGAACACCAAATAATGCATGCAGAGCAGAATTAGGCCGATACCCACTAATTATCAAAATCCAGAAAAGAGCTGTTAAATTCTATAACCACCTAAAAGGAAGCGATTCCCAAACCTTCCACAACAAAGCCATCACCTACAGAGAGATGAACCTGGAGAAGAGTCCCTAAGCAAGCTGGTCCTGGGGCTCTGTTCACAAACACACCCTACAGAGTCCCAGGACAGCAGCACAATTAGACCCAACCAAATCATGAGAAAACAAAAAGATAACTACTTGACACATTGGAAAGAATTAACAAAAAAACAGAGCAAACTAGAATGCTATTTGGCCCTACACAGAGAGTACACAGCGGCAGAATACCTGACCACTGTGACTGACCCAAAATTAAGGAAAGCTTTGACTATGTACAGACTCAGCGAGCATAGCCTTGCTATTGAGAAAGGCCGCCGTAGGCAGACATGGCTCTCAAGAGAAGACAGGCTATGTGCTCACTGCCCACAAAATGAGGTGGAAACTGAGCTGCACTTCCTAACCTCCTGCCCAATGTATGACCATATTAGAGAGACATATTTCCCTCAGATTACACAGATCCACAAAGAATTCGAAAACAAATCCAATTTTGAAAAACTCCCATATCTACTGGGTGAAATTCCACAGTGTGCCATCAAAGCAGCAAGATTTGTGACCTGTTGCCACGAGAAAAGGGCAACCAGTGAAGAACACGCACCATTGTAAATACAACCCATATCTATGCTTATTTATTTTATCTTGTGTCCTTTACCATTTGTACATTGTTAAAACACTGTATATATATATATATAATATGACATTTGTAATGTCTTTATTGTTTTGAAACTTCTGTATGTGTGATGTCTACTGTCAATTTTTATTGTTTATTTCACTTTATATATTATCTACCTCACTTGCTTTGGCAATGTTAACACATGGTTCCCATGCCAATAAAGCCCTTGAATTGAATTGAATTGAGAGAGAGAGAGAGAGAGAGAGAGAGAGAGAGAGAGAGAGATGCAAGTTGAGCCCCACCCTCTTCAACATACAATATAGGTCAAAAGTTTGGACACCTACTCATTCCAGGGTTTTTCTTCATTTTTACAATTTTCTATATTGTAGAATAATAGTGAAGACATCAAAACTATAAAATAACACATATGAAATCATGTAATAACCAAAAAACATGTTAAACAAATCAAATATATTTTATCTTTGATATTCTTTATAGTAGCCACCCTTTTCCTTGGTGACAGCTTTGCACACTCTTGGTATTCTCTCAACCAGCTTCCTGGAATACATTTCAATTAAAAGGGGTGCCTTTTAATTTGTGGAGTTTGTTTCCTTCTTAATGCATTTGAGCCTATCAGTTGTGTTGTAGGGGTGGTATACAGAAGATAGCCCTATTTGGTAAAAGACCAAATTCATTATGGCAAGAACAGCTCAAATAAGCAAAGAGAAATGACAGTCCATCATTACTTTAAGACATGAAGGTCAGTCAATCTGGAAAAATTCAAGAATTTTGAAAGTTTCTTCAAGTGCAGTTGGAAAAACCATCAAGCGCTATGATGAAACTGTCTCTCATGAGGACCACCACACGAAAGGCCCAGAGTTACCTCTGCTGCAGATGATAAGTTCCTTAGACTTACCAGCCTCAAAAATTGCAGCCCAAATAAATGCTTCACAGATTTCAAGTAAGAGACACAACTCAACATCAACTGTTCAGAGGAGACTGCATGAATCAGGCATTCGTGGTTGAATTTCTGCAAAGAAAGAGAGCGAGAGGGAGAGATTACGAGGGAAAATGAGAGCGAGAGAGACAAATTTGACCCCAATAACTAAAGTGGGATATGCGTCAACAGCAACCTTGGGAAAATCTAATACATTATCATTAACAGCAGACTCGTACATTTCCTCAATGAAAACAATGTACTGAGCAAATGTCAAATAGGCTTTTTACCAAATTACCATATGACAGACCACGTATTCACCCTGCATACCCTAATTGACAAACAAACCAACCAAAACAGAGGCAAAGTCTTCTTCTCATGCTTTGTTGATTTCAAAAAGGCTTTCGACTCAATTTGGCACGAGGGCTTGCTATACAAAAAAAGTGAAACATCGCCTTTGATCATATTTCAATGAAAGCTGTACATCACCAAGGTACAAAGATTATCTAAGGGTCATTTTTCATTTACACACAACAAAAGACACAAAGACACACACACACACACACACACACACAAGAAATTGAGATTATGTATGCTACTGATTGAACAGCTCCTGAAGAGGAAGATAGTTGGCACAGTTAGAAAGAACAAGCCTGAGCTCCCCCTGCACTCCTCGCAACAAGGGGGAGAGAGGCTTTCTCATCAAAGTTTGCCTTTACCCCCTCACCACTCTAGTTCCTTTGTGCAGTGTGCTCCTCCTGAGCACACTGCACAAAGCTGAGATCAGTGATCATGAGGACAGGAAGCCAGCCATGAACCTGGACTACAATCACAACAAAGGAGGTGTGGACAACCTGGACAAGGTGATTGGAACTTACAGCTGCGGGAGGATGACTGCCCGCTGGCCCCTGGTCATCTTCCATAACATCATTGATGTGTCCTCAATACATGCCTTTGTGATATGGAACAAGATCAACCCTACCTGGATGGCTGATAAGCGGAACAAGAGAAGGGTGTTCCTGGAGCAGCTGGGAAAGGCACTTGTAACCCCACACACTCAAAGAAGGGAGCACCTCCCCTGCACAGCAGCCTCTGCAGCGCTTGTGAAAGCTGTTCAGGGGGCTGAATCTTGTCCTGATCCACCTGAGGCTGCAGCTTGGGCAGGCAAGAGGAGGAGATGCCAATTCTGCCCCCCAAAGGACTGTAAAACAAATACTATGTGCTGCACATGTGAGAAATACATCTGCAAAGTCCAAGCACACACTTGCATACTGTCCTACACGTGCTAATTAGAGTTGAAGGATTTATGTTCTTCACATTTTTGTTTTGTATCCATCTTATTTTATTCATATGTATTGTTGTTGTTTATACACCTTGTGGGTGGTTAAATGGTTTTTAAAAAATGTTTTAAAAATTGGAGAAGACTAGTATTTTGTAGTTAAAATCCTCATTGTACATTATATAAGAATTTAACACTATGTTGCCAAAAAAGTTCAAGACTGTTATTGTTTGGGTTATTATTTGGGTTAAACAAGGGTTAAACAAATGTGGTTTCTGCTGACGTTTGAGATGTACAAACTATGGCATAACGGAACGATGAGTGGATAAGAGGCATTCCGACATTAATGAGCGAGCTACAGTAAGATGGACGTAGTCAATATAACTATGTGTTCAGCACTTTTGAAATGTACAGCGACAGAATGCAGAACATGGTCTGCTCTTACAGTATTTTCCATTGTACACCAAGTCAGAACCGTAGGATAATTAAAGGGGTATATAAGCAGACAATGAAACCTTTTACAATATCAGATGATGACATTTCTCAAAAACAGGTTATAGGCTACATGTGCAGCATCACCGAGTCAAATCAAATCAAATTTTATTTGTCACATACACATGGTTAGCAGATGTTAATGCGAGTGTAGCGAAATGCTTGTGCTTCTAGTTCCGACAATGCAGTAATAACCAACAAGTAATCTAACTAACAATTCCAAAACTACTGTCTTATACACAGTGTAAGGGGATAAAGAATATGTACATAAGGATATATGAATGAGTGATGGTACAGAGCAGCATAGGCAAGATACAGTAGATGGTATCGAGTACAGTATATACATATGAGATGAGTATGTAAACAAAGTGGCATAGTTAAAGTGGCTAGTGATACATGTATTACATAAGGATGCAGTCTATGATATAGAGTACAGTATATACGTATGCATATGAGATGAATAATGTAGGGTAAGTAACATTATATAAGGTAGCATTGTTTAAAGTGGCTAGTGATATATTTACATCATTTCCCATCAATTCCCATTATTAAAGTGGCTGGAGTTGAGTCAGTGTCAGTGTCAGTGTGTTGGCAGCAGCCACTCAATGTTAGTGGTGGCTGTTTAACAGTCTGATGGCCTTGAGATAGAAGCTGTTTTTCAGTCTCTCGGTCCCAGCTTTGATGCACCTGTACTGACCTCGCCTTCTGGATGATAGCGGGGTGAATAGGCAGTGGCTCGGGTGGTTGATGTCTTTGATGATCTTTATGGCCTTCCTGTAACATCGGGTGGTGTAGGTGTCCTGGAGGGCAGGTAGTTTGCCCCCGGTGATGCGTTGTGCAGACCTCACTACCCTCTGGAGAGCCTTACGGTTGAGGGCGGAGCAGTTGCCGTACCAGGCGGTGATACAGCCCGCCAGGATGCTCTCGATTGTGCATCTGTAGAAGTTTGTGAGTGCTTTTGGTGACAAGCCGAATTTCTTCAGCCTCCTGAGGTTGAAGAGGCGCTGCTGCGCCTTCTTCACGATGCTGTCTGTGTGAGTGGACCAATTCAGTTTGTCTGTGATGTGTATGCCGAGGAACTTAAAACTTGCTACCCTCTCCACTACTGTTCCATCGATGTGGATAGGAGGGTGTTCCCTCTGCTGTTTCCTGAAGTCCACAATCATCTCCTTAGTTTTGTTGACGTTGAGTGTGAGGTTATTTTCCTGACACCACACTCCGAGGGCCCTCACCTCCTCCCTGTAGGCCGTCTCGTCATTGTTGGTAATCAAGCCTACCACTGTTGTGTCGTCCGCAAACTTGATGATTGAGTTGGAGGCGTGCGTGGCCACGCAGTCGTGGGTGAACAGGGAGTACAGGAGAGGGCTCAGAACGCACCCTTGTGGGGCCCCAGTGTTGAGGATCAGCGGGGAGGAGATGTTGTTGCCTACCCTCACCACCTGGGGGCGGCCCGTCAGGAAGTCCAGTACCCAGTTGCACAGGGCGGGGTCGAGGCCCAGGGTCTCGAGCTTGATGACGAGCTTGGAGGGTACTATGGTGTTGAATGCCGAGCTATAGTCGATGAATAGCATTCTCACATAGGTATTCCTCTTGTCCAGATGGGTTAGGGCAGTGTGCAGTGTGGTTGAGATTGCATCGTCTGTGGACCTATTTGGGCGGTAAGCAAATTGGAGTGGGTCTAGGGTGTCAGGTAGGTGGAGGTGATATGGTCCTTGACTAGTTTCTCAAAGCACTTCATGATGACGGAAGTGAGTGCTACGGGGCGGTAGTCGTTTAGCTCAGTTACCTTAGCTTTCTTGGGAACAGGAACAATGGTGGCCCTCTTGAAGCATGTGGGAACAGCAGACTGGTATAGGGATTGATTGAATATGTCCGTAAACACACCGGCCAGCTGGTCTGCGCATGCTCTGAGGGCGCGGCTGGGGATGCCGTCTGGGCCTGCAGCCTTGCGAGGGTTAACACGTTTAAATGTCTTACACACCTCGGCTGCAGTGAAGGAGAGACCGCATGTTTTCGTTGCAGGCCGTGTCAGTGGCACTGTATTGTCCTCAAAGCGGGCAAAAAAGTTATTTAGTCTGCCTGGGAGCAAGACATCCTGGTCCGTGACTGGGCTGGATTTCTTCCTGTAGTCCGTGATTGACTGTAGACCCTGCCACAGTCAGAACAGTAATGTGACATTAAGAGGTGAAAATAGACCAAATTATTAGGGTGATGCACATGGGCTACTAACAGCTTACTACACAACATACGTAGTGTATTACTTTCTTAGCTATAGTATACATATCTCCCTTGCATACTACATAATTTATGCAGCACCATACAAGACATTTTTGGACTCACCTTGGCTTGTGATGTGCTCACTTTAACATGGCGCGGTGGTCCTTTGTGGGCAAATTTTGTCATAAAACTTTGTCATCAAAGTCTGGCATTCTCTGGATTTATGGTGGGAACGCGGGAAAAGAAAAACACCGCCACAGTAATCTCCTTTTATGCACTCTGGACATGCATTGGTGGTCCCCAACTCGCTAATGACAATCAGGTCGCTAATGGCCTGGTACTCAGGGCTCTATTGTCCCTCTAACCACTCTGACATCAATGCAAATGCATCAAACACTAATCATCTAAACAGTATCGTGCTTTTAAAGCTCACCTCATTGTGATGAAGAAAGAAGTTCAACAACAGGTTGAAACTGAGTGGAAAACATGGTCATTGTGGATGTTGTTTCAAAGCCTAACACAACGAAAATGGACAGCGATTTCTAAGGTGATGATTAATTCAAAACACCATACACATATTAGAGCTTATGCATAGGCCTATATATGTGCCCAAACTTGGGGGGAAAAATATTAAAATAATGATTGTGCCGTTATACAATACATAGCCTACCTCATACAACTGATTTAAGATGCTTTGGTACATATTGGTCTAGCCTATACTCCATAAATAAACAAATTCTAGAAATATCCTTTGAGTGTGGACTATTATTATGCATACTGGCAGACTGGTTACCAATTGCTACACTCCAATTGTTCTATCCATGAGTCTGGGAGAGAATATATAGGCCTAGGCAATGCTGTTGGTCAATTGATTGGCTTACAAAGTTAATTTTGAATAGCGTAGTAATAAGGCATTTACGTGAAGGAGCCAATGATAGACCAGGAAGTATTTACATTTGGCCTCATTGCTATAGACCAGCGTCACGGTCCTGGGGACCGGTCCTGGGGACCCAAAGCAGTGCACCTTTTGGTTTTGGGTCAACTCATCATCAGCTGTGTTGTGCCAGAGCAAAAAAACTCAAATGTGCACCCCTTGGTGTCCCCAGGACCGAATTGGGAAACGTTGCTAAACACCAGCGTGCCTTTGTCACTGCATGTCCATATTGTGCACCTAGCCCCTAACCTGAACTCTTAACCCTTAAAAACAGAATATTTTTCAATCTGTCTACAGAGATAGAGTTCTTACATTCTGACTGTCCAAGGATCTGATATGGATGGGGCATCTGGAGGCAACACAGGGACAGCCATAGTGCACATCAACATGCTGGACATCAATGACAATATCCCCACATTGGAGAAGAATGAGGTGAAAACTGCAGCTGTAGTATTTTAACATATTATTCAAATCAGTACCTATATGCCACACAGAGAGTATTTGCAAAAGTATGAGTGGACAGGTTGGTTTATCTGCATGGATGTGCATTACATCTTTATAACCATTACTGGTGTGTGAGATTATTCTGAGATTATTCATATAATTTTCATAACTGTATATCTGTCCTGTATGTGTAGTACCCTGTCAGTATAGTGAACACAGCCAACGTGGAGGTGGTAAGGATCTAGGCATTAGATCCAGAACTGAAGAAGACAGATAGCCTGACAGTTATGTTTGAGCTCGTCAAGGGCAATGAGGATAGTGTCTTCGCCATTGAGACAGACCCCAAGACCAACAAGGGAGTTCTGATGCTCCTTAAGGTAGGAGATGATTCTGTCAGTATAGTGACACACAGGTTAATGAAAACAGTGTAAATTATGCTTTTCATTCATTAAGAAGAATCTCTCTAAGCTATTGTAGGATAGTAAATACTTCCACCTACTGGAGAAATGGTAATGTCACAATACAGTTCATGTTAAATAACGGAAGTGAAGATATGTGTTGTTATGGTCAGACTGGCTAGCTGTTACGGTCCGACTGGATCATTTAGCTATTTGATTTAGAATTTTAGGACCCCTTTAGGTATCCCAAAAATACACTTTAAAAGTATTTGATAAAATATTGAATTTGTCCTTTACTACTATAGCCCATATAACAACATTGAATAACACATTAATAAATGGCAAAAGCCCATAAAAAAAATGGTTTTGAAGTGTCTGTCCTATATCTAGGAGATATGAGAAAGCTCAGGAAATATATATTTGTACACATATTTAACCCCATATTTTTGACCATTCGGACGCTACAGACATCTTTGCGAGAAGACCGATTTTCGGGATGTCTTATACTGTAGTCTGACAACACCGCTATATCTCGCCCACCTTCCACAGCAGATGCGGAAGGCCGACATAGGCGGATGTGGTGGATTGATAGGTTTTTATATTGTGTTACTTAAATTGATGCACGGATGAGTTAATAGACGCTTAAGGATTACTGTACAATAATGTCAGGCTTGTCATAACTAACCAGTCATCCATCGCTCTCTCTTGCAGCTTGTGGACTTTGAGGAGAATCCTGACATCAAGCTGCAATTGGTGGTGTATAACAAAGCACCTGTATTCGGGGGAGAGGGGGAGGGAGATGGGGACAGGATAGAGGTGGAGCAGGTTGTGGAAGAGGTGGATGAGGAGGAGGTGGTGGTGGAGATGGGGCAGGAGCTGATGCTGATCTTGACCTTGATCTTGTGGCTTGGGTAGGAGCAAAGGCTGGGGCTGGTCCAAAGTATAAACCAAAACGAAGGCCAAAAGGTGGTAAAATTTACCCATTGAAGGTTGCTGTAAAAAATATGCCAGAAGGGCCTGTCTTTACGCCCAAGGTGAAGGGAATACCTGTGTCAGAGAGCCCAGAGGACGGAAGCCCCTAATCAGACGTCATTGCTACATATCCTGCCTTCGACAGAGACACTTCAGAGCCAGCAGAAAAAGTCAGGTGAGAGTAGTTTACTCTAGACATTCCTCCAAATCAATGAAAAAACTGAATATGATAACAGCTCATACCACAATTACAACTCCAACACCGCCGAAGCATGTACTATGCGGATATTGGCCAATACTAGTTTTTTTTTAAAATATATGCGATGTCCGCGCACCGCATAATAAAATATCCCCATCAAAATATGCCTGTTTAAGCTAGAGATATCTTTTGCATGGGGGCCATCTCAACACACCACATCCGCCGATGTCGGCCTTCCGCACCTGCGGTGGAAGGTGGCAGAGCTACAGCACTGTTTGTCAGACTAGGAGACATCCGAAAATGGTTTTGACTTATAACTAATATGGAAAGATGAGACTTTCGCGAACACGATGGTGTTCTCCATTTTTCTCTAAAACAAGTGTCACTGTGTCTGAAGGTAACCTGGTACCGGGCCGAAAAATGTACGTAAGCGAATGGGGCAAACGTATACGGATAATTCCACGAGAAAAATATAATCTCTCTCAAATATAGGACAGACACTTCAAATATGTTTTTTTAATGTATAACTACAGAGGTTCTAAAATTCAAAATAAAAATGGTCCTTGGTATGACCATTATAAAACAATTCCATATGTTAGCTTGGTATAAACTTAGCCCCAGGCCCTTAGATAAATCAAATCAAATGTATTTATTTAGCCCTTCTTACATCAGCTGATATCTCAAAGTGCTGTACAGAAACCCAGCCTAAAACCCTAAACAGCAAGCAATGCAGGTGTAGAAGCACCTTACTATTAATGTTGGTTAATGCTCAATCTGATTGAACCCTAACCTAACCCTAAATAAACTCTTACCGTAGCCCTCATTATTACAGTACATTGGGCTGATTGTCTGTTCCCATCCTTAGACATTCCCTCTAGGATGGCTACAGGGACCATCGCCCTGCAGGTGGGAGATGCTAATGATAACTGCCCTGAGCTGACGAGCACACTAGAGTACCTGTGTACCGACGCTGAGATGGTCGACATCACCGCAGAGGACACAGATGATGATCCTAACGCAGCTCCCTATGAGTTCATGCTAGCGGAAGAGGAGACGCAGAGAGAGTGGAAGGTCGAGCCCATCAGTGGTATAACTATGAAGGCCTCTCTCTTCAGGTTTAGAGTGTGGGGGCCTACACTTTACCTGGAACATTAAAGATGTACCTGAGACACGGAGGCAACTTGACATGACAATATCTATACAGGAGAGGAGATTATATACATTACAGTGAAATATAGCCCTAGTCACTCATATTTGCAAAGACTAGTTTGTGTGGCATATGGCCATTAATTTTGAGTATTTATTGTTAGGTTCTAATGTTTCAGAGTAAATAACTCACGGACACTAGAGAAGCAAGTATATATACTCCACTATAGACACCCCTCCTTCTCTCCAATCCTTACATTTTATGGTTTGACTGGAAGAGGGTAACAGGATAATAAACCATTATTTCTACCTTCAGGGGATCTGACCTGACCTCCTGACCAACTGACCTCAACCCCTCCTTCGCCTAATCCACAGATGTCCTCTCGTATCCCCTATCGCACTCCCGTGACTCCCTCCCGTCCAACCAGCACATTCCACAGCCACTGTCTTATTACAGAGAACCATTAACTTCTCACTCCTTTATATACTGATCTATCATGTATTTAATATCTCAATGTTCAAAGTCTACCCAAAATCCAACATTACATATATTACGTATCCCTTTCTTGACCTCTGACCTTTCAGACACCAGCGCCTCCCTCAGGACTCTGATACCCCTGTGGCCTGGCACATATGATCTCAAGCTCCAGATCCAGGACCAGCAGGAAATGGCCTGTCCTGAGCCCCTGCGCCTACACATAGAGGTGTGCACCTGCTCTGAGGGAGCTGCCTGTGGGCCGAGGGACAGCAAGCCACAGACTCTCACGGGAACGTTGACCACGGTTGGAATGCCCAAAAAAGGCATAATCATCCTGGGATTCCCTGTGCTGCCATGTAAGTCTGGGTTCAAGAACTCCAGGTCCACTGTGACGAACGTCGTTGGAATGAGGTGAGGACCAAAGCTCAGCGTGGTGAGTGTTCATCATATATTTATTAAACCTAGAACACTAAACAAAATAACAAAGAAGAAACGAAACAGTTCTGAAAGGTGACATACACATAACAGAAAATAATCCACCATGAAACACAAGTGGGAAAAGGCTACCTAAGTATGATTCTCAATCAGAGACAACTAACGATACCTGCCTCTGATTGAGAACCATACCAGGCCAAACGCAAAACACAACATAGAAAAAGGAACATAGACAACCCACCCAACTCACGCCCTGACCATACTAAAACAAAGACATAACAAAAGAACTAAGGTCAGAACGTGACAGTACCCCCCCCCCCCAAAGGTGTGGACTCTGGCCGCAAAACCTAAACCTATAGGGGAGGGTCTGGGTGGGTGTCTGTCCACGGTGGCGGCTCTGGCGCGGGACGTGGACTCCGCTCCACCATAGTCTTTGTCCATCTCCTAACCTGCCTCCGTGGCCTCTTTAGAGCGGCGACCTTCGCCGCCGACCTCGGACTGGGGACCCTAGCCACGGCAGCACCGGACAGGCGGGAGACTCCGGCAGCTCCGGAGTGAAGGGCGATTCCGGCAGCGCCGGAGTGACGGGCGATTCTGGTAGCACCGGAGTAATGAACGGCTCTAGCAGCTCCTGACTGACCGGCGACTCTGGCAGCTCCTGACTGACCGTCGGCTCTGGCAGCTACTGACTGACGGGCGGCTCTGGCAGCTACTGACTGACGGGCGGCTCTGGCAGCTCCTGACTAATGGGCGACACTGGCAGCTCCTGACTGACGGGCGGCTCTGGCAGCTCAGGACAGACGGGCGGCTCTGTCAGCTCCGCACAGACGGGCGGCTCTGGCAGCTCCGCACAGACGGGCGGCTCTGGCAGCTCCGCACAGACGGGCGGCTCTGGCAGCTCCGGACAGACGGGCGGCTCTGGCCGCTCCGGACAGACGGGCGGCTCTGGCAGCGCTGGACAGACGGGAGACTGGCAGCTCAGGACAGACGGGAGACTCTGGCAGCTCAGGACAGATGGGAGACTCTGGCAGCGCTGGACAGGAGGGAGACTCTGGCAGTGCTGGATAGGAGGGAGATTCTGGCAGTGCTGGACAGGAGGGAGACTCTGGCAGTGTTGGCCGGAAGGGAGACTCTGGCAGTGCTGGACAGGAGGGAGACTCTGGCAGTACTGGACAGGAGGGAGACTCTGGCAGCTCAGGGCAGACGGAAGACTCTGGCAGCTCAGGACAGACGGGAGACTCTGGCTGGATGCTCCCCGTAGCCAGGCCAGTGCGGCGAGGTGGAATCGACCGCACTGGGCTGTGCTGGCGAACCGGGGACACCATGGGACACCGGGGACACCGGGCTTCTAGCCACGCTGCCGTGCTGCCTCCACATACCACCGCCTCTCGGCTTTCGCTGCCTCCAGCTCTGCCTTGGGGCGGCGATATTCTCCCGCCTGTGCCCAGTGTCCTTTGACGTCCAAAATCTCCTCCCATGTCCAGGAGTCTTGCGATTTCGGCCGCTGCCCGTTACCACGCTGCTTGGTCCTTGGTTGGTGGGTGATTCTTTAACGCTCGTCCTCTTCTTCTGACGAGGAGTAAGAGATATCGGACCAATTTGCAGCGTGGTAAGTGTCCAGTCTTCTTGGGTACGATGCTACAAGTTTGGCACACCTGTATTTGGGGTGTTTCTCCCAGTATTTTCTGCAGATCCTCTCAAGCTCTGTCAAGTTGGATTGGGAGCGTCGCTGCACAGCTGTTTTCAGGTCTCTCCAGAGACGTTAGATCGTGTTCACGTCCGGGCTTTGCCTAGGCCACTCAAGACTGAATGTGAACATATTTGTAGCAAAGCCACTCCTGCGTTGTCTTGGCTGTGTGATTAGGGTCTTTGTCCTGTTGGAAGATGAACCTTCGCACCAGTCTGAGTTCCTGAGCGCTCTGAAGCCGGTTTTCATCAAGGATCTCTCTGTACTTTCCTCTGTTCATCTTTCTCTCAATCCTGACTAGTCTACCAGCCCCTGCCACTGAAAAACATTCCCACAGCATAATACTGCCACCACCATGCTTCACCTTAGAGACGGTGCCAGGTTTCATACAGGCTTGACGCTTGGCATTCAGGCCAAAGAGGTCAATATTGGTTTCATCAGACCAGAGAATCTTGTTACTCAAGGTCTGGGAGTCCTTTAGGTGCCTTTTGGCAAACTCCAAGCGGGCTGTCATGTGCCTTTTACTAAGGAGAGGCTTCTGTCTGGCCACTCTACCATAAAGACCTGATCGGTGGAATGCTGCAGAGATGCTTGTCCTTCTGGAAGGTTCTCCCTTCTCCACAGAGGAATTCTGGAGCTCTGTCAGAGTGACCATCAGGTTCTTGGTCACCTCGTCGACCAAGGTCCTTTTCCCCCGATTGCTCAGTTTGGCCGGGTGGCCAGCTCTAGGAAGAGTTTTGGTGGTTCCAATCTCCTTCCATTTAAGAATGATGGAGGCCACTTTGATCTTGGGGACCCTCAATGATGCAATCATTTTTTGGTACCCTTCCCCAGATCTGTGCCTCGACACAATCCTGTCTCGGCACTCTACCGACATGGTTTTTGCTCTGACATGCACTGTCAACTGTGGGACATTATAGACAGGTGTGTGCCTTTTCAAATCATGTCCAATCAATAGAATTTACCACAGGTGGACTCCAATCAAGTTGTAGAAACATCTCATGGATGATCAATGGAAACAGGACGCACCTGAGCTCAATTTCAAGTCTCATAGCAACAGGTCTGAATACTTATGTAAATAAGGTATTTCAGTTTACATTTTTTGTATACATTTGCAAACATTTCTAAAATCCTGTTTTCACTTTGTCATTATGGGATATTGTGTGTAGATTGATGAGGATTTTTTTTTTATTCAAGACATTTTTGAATACGGCTCCAACGTAACAAAATGTGGAAAAAGTCAAGGGCTCTGAATACTTTCCAAATGTACAATATGTCATGTCTTCTGGCTCAGAAGATTACAGATAAGTCAAGAGATCTTTGGTTGTGAATCACATTTTTCAGTATTGTATTTGCCTTTAATTTCTTCCAGAAAGCTCACTATGCAGCTGAGAACCAACCACATCCAAAAGGACAATATGTTAGTGTATGACTACAAGGGTCAGGGCTCTCCTGTGGGCTCGGTGCTGCAGCCTTCTGGAATCTGACAATGACCTCCAGTTTCTCAACGACCAGGGGCCAACGTTCAAGACCCTGGCAGAGATCTCTTCTCCTCCCAAGCCCAAAGTGGACCCCATCATCGAGTAACCAGCATCACCACCACGTCCTAACATCAACATCAAAAGAGAGATCCCTGTCGCCACTAGCAATGTCAACCTCACACAATCACCTGTCAGTAATGTCTACATCAACCAATCATCTTCCAGCTCTGTCAACATCACCCAATCCACACTAACCAGACCTTTCTCTAATGTCAATCATTCTCCCCCTAACCAGACCTTCCTACTGCAGCAGCACCCTATGTACTACAACACCATGCAGCCTATGATGCAGCAGATGCACTATGTAGTGGAGCAACAGGTTCCCAACATACAGGGCGTGATAATGGTCAACAGGACCCCTAGTGGTGGCATGCTCACGGGACACTCAGAGCACAACACACATGGGGTAGGACTACACAATGGGTTACACAATGGCACGTTCACCTTCCCTCACACAACCTTGGGAAGAGGGGAAAGGATGGTCCATGTACACAGTGAGAAGAACAACGGTAGGCAAGATACAGTAGGGGCAGAGACTGGTGACCAGCAGAGGAGGAACATGGTCCTCATGAGATGGGGGGTGGAGGTGGCTAGGGAACTGGGGGCAGAAGCCAGCGGGTGCTGGTAGGGGGTGGAGCTGGGCTGAACCATTTCCATGTTTCCATTGGGGGACACTCTCAGGGCATCAGAAAATCATGCTGTCAAGTGAACAGGTGAAATGTGGACATGTAGGGTGTGAACAGGTGATGTCACAGCAGGTGAGGTTAGGGATGATGGTGTCAGAGCAGGTGAGGTCTGGAGTACACAGAGGTCTCGTGGAGGGAGAGGTTTTCAGTGGCCTTTTTATGGTGGGAAATCCAACAACTCTAAGTCCCATCTCTCTAAGTAGTCCAGTTTCTTTGGGTGCAGTAAGTCTTGGTCCAACTCCTGCACAGAGTGGTAGCAGTACATGTGCGTTGAGGGTCAAGCAAGAGAAGCAGGCTAGGAAGTGTGACAGTGGTGGAGAGACAGCTGATCGGTGAAAAGGTTGTTACCCAGGGACACAACAGGGCTAAATCCTTTCACATTGTTCTGTCTCAGCAATTTAGGAGACATTTAGGTCTGCGTCCCAAAAGGCACCCCATTACCTATATAGTGCACAACTTTTGACCAGGACCCATAGGGCACAGACAATAATACAACAAAAATAAACAACACATATGAGTTTCAGCATACATTTCCGGTCCAAAGGTTGTACACACGTACACATTTAAGGGTTCTTTACTTTTACTATTTTCTACATTGCAAAATAGTGAGGACATCAAAACTATGAAATAACACATATTGAATCATGTAGTAACCAAATCAAAACATATTTTATATTTGAGACAATTCAAAGCAGCCACCCTTTGCCTTGATGACAGCTTTACACACTCTTGGCATTCTCTCAACCAGCTTCATGAGGTAGTCACCTGGAATGCATTTCAATTAACAGTTGTACCTTGTTAAAAGTTAATTGGTGGAATTTCTTTCCTTCTTAATCTGTTTCAGCCAATCAGTTCTGTTGTGACAAGGTAGGGGTGGTATACAGAAGATAGCCCGACTTGGTAAAATACCAAGTCCATATTATTCAAGTGCAGTTGCAAAAACCATCAACCGCCCAGAGTTAGCTCTGCTGCAGAGGATAAGTTCATTATAGTTACCAGCCTCAAGAATTGCAGCACAAATAAATGCTTCAAAGTTCAAGTAACAGATACATCTCAACATCAACTGTTCAGAAGAGACTGCGTGAATCAGGCCTTCATGGTCGAATTGCTACAAAGAAATCACTACTAAAGGACACCAATAATAAGAAGAGACTTGCTTGGGCCAAGAAACACGAGCAATGAACATTAGACCGGTGGAAATCTGTCCTTTCAGATTTGAGATTCATGGTTCCAACTGCAGTGTCTTTGTGACGCAGAGTAGGTGAATGGATGATCTCCGCATGTGTGGTTCCCACCATTGAGGAGGTGTGATGGTGCTCTGCTGGTGACACTGTCTGTGATTTATTTAGAATTCAAGGCACACTGAACCAGCATGGCTACCACAGCATTTTGCAGCGATACACCATCCCATCTGGTTTGCGCTTAGTGGGACTATCATTTGTTTTTCAACAGGACAATGACCCAACACACCTCCAGGCTGTGCAAGGGCTATTTGACCAAGAAGGAGAGTGATGAAGTGCTGCATCGGATGACCTGGCCTCCACAATCTCCCAACCTCAACCCAATTGAGATGGTTTGGGATGAGTTGGACCACAGAGTGAAAGAAAAGCAGCCAACAAGTGCTGAGACGTAGAGTGAGAAACCACCATGTTTTTCTCATTTGAGATACTTTGTATCTAATCCAATGCAACAATGTTAAGGTATGATTGACGGTAGGTTGTCCACACCCACTAGTATAAGGAGCTTTGTCTCCTGTTTCACCACACAGATCTTTACTATAGACTACTGAGGTACTCTGTATGTGAATCTCTGTCTGCAATTGCATTTTATTACCAAACCGTTTTATACCAAGGTTCCTGTGTCATCTATCTGGAAGACTGATGGTTAAAGGAAACTTACATCACCCAATGCAAAGGACTAACCAACAATACCTGATGGTACCCCTTCCCCAGCGTGGCCGGCTGGAACACGGGAACCTGACATACCAGCTGAGGCAGGGGAGCCTGGAGATCCGGCTGAGGCACGAAAGCCTGACGGGCCGTTGGCCGCAGGGGAGCCTGGTGATCCGATGAAGGCATGAAAGCCCGACGAGCTGGCTGAGGCAGGGGAGTTGGCTGAGGCAGGGGAGTTGGCTGAGGCAGGGGAGCTGGCTGAGGCAGGGGAGCCTGGCGATCTGGCTGAGGCAGGGGAGCCTGTAGCTGCTCCCGGGCCCGACATCATTCCAGCTGTGGAAGAAAAAAACACTCCCTGATGCTTCCCTTAGGTGAGGCGTTATTCTGTAACGATGTGCGCTGAGCATCGGGAACCAAGTTCAGGGAGTGAGTGTTTTCAAAAATAAACGCAAAACAAGAAACATGAACAACACACAGACATGAAACAGAAACAATAACACCTGGGGAAGGACACATAGGTGCACGTAACGATGGTGACAGGTGTGCGCCATAATGAGCAGCCTGGTGACCTAGAGGCCAGAGAGGGAGCACACGTGACATTCGTCATGAAGTTGGTTGAGAGAATGCCAGTGTGCAAAGCTGTCATCAAGGCCAAGGCTGACTACTTTGAAGAATCTAAAATCAAAAATATATTTGGATTTGTTTAACACTTTTTCGGTTACTACATGATTCCATGTGTTATTTCATAGTTTCGATGTCTTCACTATTATTCTACAATGTAGAAAATAGTCAAAATAAAGAAAAACTCTTGAATGAGTAGGTGTGTCCAAACTTTTGACTGGTAGTGTATTTTGCAGAAATGTGATTACACTATGTTTTCAGAATATTAATAAAAAATATATATATCTTAAGGGGCTTAGCAAACAGCCATATTTTTGCCTCTAAAAATAAAAGTTAAACACAAACATTTGTAACATCCCCAGTAAAAACATAACCATTCTATCAGATCTTCTAACACTCCGACGGAGTTGACGTTAGACAAAAAATATGTAGGAGATTTTACGAGTTGACAAATTATTATTATTTTTTTCCATTTAAGTTGTAACACTGTAGCAATTTAGTTTTTCCTCAGTTGCTTAATGACTCTAAAAAAACAAAATTAATATTATATTTTAATCTATCAGGCAGATGGAGTTGACAGTTTATGATTGTGACCACGGTGATTCAAATATTGCTTGTTTAAATCTATCAAAAGTAGAAAACATTACAGACCATGAGTGGTCTTGTTGCACTACATGTAATGAGGACATGAATAAAAGTCCTTATGGTATAGCTGACCCTGCTTATTCCTGATTCATTTAGGATTTTAGACACATTTCCAGACACATCTTTTAGGAATCAAGGTTTTGGGAAAAATATTATTTAAAGTCACAGAGTGCTATTGCAAGAAACTACATACGATACTTTATGGATAATCGCCGACGTTCTGCACATTACCTTGGAAATAATGGATGACTCAGTGGGATGAGGCGAACCCAAGTCTCTTCGCAAAGTTCATTTTTCCAAGGTAATGTACATTACTAAAGCATACCTATACCGGTAAAAATGACATGTTTTCAAGTAATATGTTCAATGAATTCATACTTTCTCATCTTTCCACTTTGTTCTATAGCCAGGGACACGACCCAGTTGTTAATTATTTTTGTTCTTTATCTATAGACGTGACCCAGTCATTCGTTCTTTATGTTCTGTTGCCAGCATTTTCCCTTGCTTGCTCGATAGCCAACCTCTGCAGCCGGAAGAACAACAAATTAGCTGCAGTTTTGCGTTTTTTTAAGCGTTTTTTCTCACCGAAGTACACACAATACCACATAATCACAAAGTGAAAACTTATTGAAAATTAAATACAAAAATATCTCATTTACATAAGTATTCACACCCCTGAGTCAATACATGTTATAATTAACTTTGGCAGCGATAACATTTGTGAATCTTTCTGGGTAAGTCTCTAAGAGCTTTACATACCTGGATTGTACAATATTTACACATCATTCTTGAAAAGATTCTTCAAGCTTTATCAAGTTGGTTGTTGATTATTGTGAGACAGCTATTTTCAAGTCTTGCAATAGATTTGAAAGCCAATATAAGTTAAACCTGTAACTAGGCCACCCAGGAACATTCTATGTGGTCTTGGTAAGTCTGTTTTAGTTAATTGTCCTGCTGAAAGGTGAATCTGTCTCCCAGTGTCTGTTGGAAAGTAGACTTTTCCTTTAGTGTTTTGCTTGTGCTTAGCTCTATTCTGTTTATTTTTATTCCCCTAAAAAACTCCCTAGTCCTTGCCGATGACAAGCATATCCATAACATGATGCATCCACCACCATGCTTGAAAATATGAAGAGTGGTACTCAGGGATGTGTTGTGTTGGATTTGCCCCCAAACATAACCTTTTGTATTCAAGACAAAGTTCATTTCTTTGCAACAATTTTTGCTATTTTACTTTAGTGCCTTATTGCAAACATGATGCATGTTTTGGAATATTTTAATTCTGTACAGGCTTTCATCTTTTTACTATGTCATTTAGGTTAGCATTGTGGAGTAACTCCAATGTCGTTGATCCATCCTCAGTTTTCTCCTATCACAGCCATTAAACTCTGTAACTGTTTTAAAGTCACCATCCTCCTCACGGTGAAATCACTGAGCGGGTTCCTTCCTTTCCGGCAACTGAGTTAGGAAGGATACCTGTGTCTTTGTTGTGACTGGGTGTATTGATGATACACCATCCAAAGGGTAATTAATAACTTCACCTTGCTCAAAGGGATATTCAATGTCTGTTTTTTATATATTTACCCATCTACTAATAGGTGCCCATCTTTGCGAGGTATTTGGAATCATCCCTGGTCTTTCTGGTTGAAATACACTGTTCAACTGCGGGACCTTACAGATAAATGTATGTGTGAGGTACAGGGATGAGGTAGTCTTAAAATAATTATGTTGAACACACAGAGTTAGTCCATGCAACTTATTATGTGACTTGTTAAACAAAACAGGTATGGTCATTGTGTTTCCACACATATTTCAAAATAATTACCCCCAAATAACTTTCCCTCTTAACATTATAAGCAGTCATACGTGCTTAGCAACCATACTTCCTCCAATAATCAACTTTTTTTTCATATGGTACTAGGGTTTGAATAATTCCACACGCTGCAAATAACGCTCCACTAATTCTCACTGGTTTTTACACAACAATCCCATCAGACCCAAGACAGGTATGGGTCCTAAATGGCAAACTGTTCCCTATATAGTGTACTACTTTTGACCAGGGTCCATCAAAACTAGAGCACTTTATAGGAAATAGGGTGCAATTTGGGACTGAACCAAGCTGTAATTCACAGCTGGCTTATCAGACAAGCTGACGTTGATGACTCTGTTTTCCTTTGTTGATGTTTAATCAACTGAGAGTGATTCTGTGTCACAAAGTGCACCTTTCTTCCTATGTAGTGCACTACTTATGACCAGGGCCCATACGGCTCTGATCAAAAGTAATGCACTATATAGGGAATAAGGTGTCATCTGGGTCACAACCTAAGACAGGCAGAGCCAGTTTAACAGTGTTACTGCGACCGCCCTGGCTGGAAGGCACTATAAAGTATACCAGCCTGCCAGCTCCCTGTGTCAGCACCACACAGGAACACACCTTTCAAAAATATTCACCCAGAGGAAGAGAGGGGGAAAAGGGGTAAACTACATGCTGTAGCTGTCCAGTGGCCCTGAGGAGAAAGTACATAAGACACCTCCCTCCCCTCATATTTAACACCCCCCTCATGAATTCTCAAGACTAAATTCTACATTCTGAGGGAGAGAGTAAGACTAAAGAGAGAGGGGGACTGTACTGTACATGAACTGTCTGTATGGTACAGACTCTATAACACTGTCATGGCTAGGGCTAGGGTCAGGCATGCAGGAGTCTGCCTGCTGCTTCTACTGATTGTGGTACTGGTGAGTACCCCTGGCGCTTTATTGAAATATGATCATTGATATTGAAATGTCAATATAAAATGTTGAAGGAGAGCCTGTTATTGCAAGTAGATATTTTATGCTTCAGGTTAGGTAATTGGATTGCAATCTGCTGTCTTGTATTAGTCTTAATTAGGCATGAGCCTTATTAAATGTGCTTTATAAAAACACCTATTTGCTCTTGTGCCGCAAAGCTGGAAGCACAACTTTAAACACTGTTGATGCCTCTTTAGCAGGGTTCCCCAACTGGCGGCCCGTGGGTGGTTTTATTTGGCCCCCCAATCTTTAAAAAAAAAAAAATACTAAAGGAAACTATTTTTTTGTGACACAAAAGACTGAAAACATCAGGAAATCAGCTCCAAGTGATTTTAATTTAAGAAATCTGTTCCCAAGTATTCTCACACAAAATAGAGAGACACGTGATTGTAAACAAATGTAAGCAAGGTTTAAAATTATTATGTTTTAGTCAAACATTATATCTGTTTGGGCTTCTTGCAGTCAATTTGCAGTCTAGAAATAATTTGTAATTATGTTCCGGCCCCGTGACTATCCGCTCAAGTTAAAGTTGTCCCGTGGCTGAATGTAGTTGATGATCCCTGCTCTATAGCTGAAAGAAGTTAGTGTCAGAGAACATTCTCTTTTTCTAATTCCAAAGTTGCTTGTGCAACTATGTTGACAAACAAGTTATTGCAGAAGCCCATTCATTCCATGCAGACAAGCACAATGACCATCATTATGAGTGATTTATGCAGTGAAACAATATACTATGCATGATTCTTCAGTGTGGTTTCATTCTTCTAGTCAGTGCTGTGTGTTGTGAGTCAAAGAGGCTAAGTGGTATTTTACTTTGGTCTTTGTTGCATCTTGGTCTTTATTTTTGCTTTAACCCAATAGCCATTAGCCATTGTAATCTTATAAGTGCTGTTTACACTGAAAACATTAGCAACACCTTCCTAATATTGAGTTGCACCCCCCTTTGCCCTCAGAACAGCCTCAATTTGTCGGGCATGGACTCCACAATGTTTTGAAAGCGTTCCACAGGGATGCTGGCCCATGTTGACTCCAATGCTCCCCACAATTGTGTGAAGTTGGCTGGATGTCCTTTGGGTGGTGGACCATTCTTGATACACACAGGAAACTGTTGAGGGATAAAAACCCAGAAGCGTTGCAGTACTTGACACACTCAAACCGTTGCGCCCTTCCATATCTCAATTGTCTCTAGGTTTAAACATCCTTCCTAAATTTGTCTCCTCCCCTTCATCTACACTGATTGAAGTGGATTGAACAGGTGACCTTGTCAGATAACCTGTTGTATAACAACATGGCCTGAGGGGTTCAGTGTATAGTCTGAGTACATAATGTACAAGTAAATGGATGGTAGTTGCAAAGAAACAGCAGCTCGCTCTGTTGAAACATCAGCCTTTGCAGTAGGTACACAGTGTCTGCCTCCATAACACCCCGGGAAGGTATGGAACAGTGGTGACACCATAGAGATCCCATAGTTCAGGACTCTCTGCAGGTGTTCTATTTGAAATATAGCACATTACATATGGCTGATATAGCCAGTGGGACATCGGTAAGGGATCATAGCTCTCATCTGGATTCACCTGGCCAGTCTATGCCATGGAAAGAGCAGGTGTTCCTAATGTTTTGTACACTCAGTGTATACAGGTAAAGGTTAAAAAAAATAATTAATTAAAAAAGCAAGAAAAAGCCCCATGGGCACAATTAAAATCATAACTTGTTCCAGGTGCCTCTCAACTGACCTTAACCCATTCCAGGAACAGCACAATACAAAACAGAGAGAGAGGGAGAAGCTGAAAAATGCAACCGCTCATTCACATACCTGTAAAGTACTTCCAACAGAGATACTTTTGTTTGACATATAATGCAAATAATATTGGTCACTAAAAATCAACAGAACATACACACACTTGTTGGGAAAGGGGGTACCTAGTCAGTTGCACAACTGAATGCATTCAAACGAAATGTGTCTTCCACATTTAACCCAACCCCTCTGAATCAGAGAGGTACGGGGGGCTGCCTTAATCAACCTCATTGGATCCTGGGGAGCAGTTGTTGGAGGTTAAATGCCTTGCTCAAGGGCAGAACTTCAGATTTTTCCAATTTACTGGGTCAGCGATTCAAACTAGCGTCCTTCCAGTTACTGGCCCAATGCTCTTAACCACTAGGCTACCTGCCGCCTCATTGCAACACCATGTACTGTTCATGTAGCCTCGTGCCTCAGGTTGAAAACATACAGTATGATTGTCATTTGCTTTCTACAAAATAAAAATGTAAAGGCAGGAAAAGACAGATCTATTTCCCTCAAGCAATAAACCTCTGTGCTCAACACTAACTTTCTCCCCAGCTAACAGGTGTGGACACTATAGGGGACAAAATGTTCCTCTCTAGAAAGAGACAGGCCACAATCCAGGACATGCATTATGTACATGTTCAAACACAGCTTATAGGCTATAGGCTAGATACCATACACCAGGAATCATCAACTAGATTCAGCCGCTGGCAGATTTTTTTCTTGAGAGGAAGGTCTGCAAATTGACTGCAAGGAGCCCAAAAAGATATAATATTTCACAAAACATAATCATTTCAAACCTTGCATTTGTATACGATAACATACATCTCTCTATTATGCGTGGGAATACTTTGATACAGATTTCCAAAATACATTTGAAAGAATCTGGTGTTTTTACAGTCCAACATTAAAAATATTAAAACAATTTGCTAAGAAAACTTGGGGGTAAATAAAATCATCCAAGGGGCAATTTCAGCCCGCTGGCCGCCAGTTGGGGAACCCTGCCATGCAATCAAAAGGGGACCTTTGCGCTCAGAAGCTTGGCTGGTGCGTAAAACTCACAAATTTAGACAAACAAAATGTCTAATCGGTCCACGCTCAAAAAGATGTAACATAAAGCTTACTTAATATTTTTTTCACTACATCAGGTATAGCGTACACAGATGTTTAGGCATTGCAGACTTTTTCAGTGTGCAGGTACAAATCTTTTTAATTCAAAGCAGCATTTGTAGGGAACACAGGTGATCAACCGATGAGCAGCAGGTGCTTCTAATTAGGGTTGCCACTCATCTGACAATCAGGGATGTGACTTCTCTGGTCTATCTATATACAAGGTTTTGTACCTACACACTTGAAGAAGGCTGCAAAACTGAAATGTCTGTGTACACTATCCCTGATACAGTGAAAATAAAAAACTAAATTTAAAGAGAAAGTAAGCTTTATGAAATATCTTTTTGAGTGCGGACCTATCACATCTTTTGCATATGGTGTGATGGATGAGAGTATTTCTTTAACTGATCAGACAGAAAACAGACGCAACCCGTCTGTAGCCATAATCCGCCTTATTTCTGTGCCAACAGTCAGTCAGCCAGTCGGTGTCAGTCAGTCAGTCAGTGTCTCTCACACACACACACACACACACACACACACACACACACACACACACACACACACACACACACACACACACACACACACACACACACAGCTAGCAATGAGGAATTGGCTCAGGGGGCCAGAACTGATTGAATTGGCCCGGACTGATTTAATTGGCCAGGAATCAGGTGTCGGACTTTGCACGAAATCAAAATGAATGACTGCCCAGAATCGGCCCAAGTACATCGGTCCGTTTCCATCTACTGGAATTTTATACTTACATTTTATACATACAAATTATATCCATCCACAAAAAACATTTTGTGTCGGAGGAAACACCATACACCTGGTGACCGTGTCAGCGTGCATGCGCCTGGCCAGCCACAGGATTCGCTATCACCACGATGGGACAAGGGCATTCCGGCCGGCCAAGCTACTACTTAAAACAGGACTCTTAAAGAATTTAATTTAAATGTTAATTGTATTTTTTGACCACAGAAACAAAAATAAATAAATAATGAAATGTTAATTATATAAAGCAGCCTGTGCAATCATCTGCCAGAGAGTAGCCCCAATCGTCCAGAGCACCAAGTAATACTTCTGGGCCAGATAACTCACATCGGAATCGGCCTGAGCTCAATCCCCAAATCCAAGCCATAAGTAATACTGCTGAAGACGGCCTAGACTCGGGCCGAGTCTGACTATCAGCCGAGTGTCCCGACTCTCAGCCGGAATCGGCCCAGATCCACATTGCTAGCTGGGCTCTCTCTCACGTTCTCTTTGTCTATTTCTCTCCCTGTCTCTCTCTCTCTATTTCCCCCCTCTTGTTCTCTCCCTGTCTCTCTATCTCTATTTCCCCCCTCTTGTTCATAAAAAATCCTCACTATGCAGTGTTTGGTATTAAAGTGTAGGTGATAGGCCTCCCAGGTGGCGCAGTGGTCTAGGGCCACCGGAGACTCTGGGTTCGGGCCCAGGCTCTGTCACAGCCGGCCACGACTGGGAGGTCTGTGGGGTGACGCACAATTGGCCTAGCGTCGTCTGGGTTAGGGAGGGTTTGGCCGGTAGGGATATCCTTGTCTAATCGCGCTCTAGTGACTCCTGTGGCGGGCCGGGCGCAGCCTCTGTCCAGAATGTCTGGGTTTATCACCACTTTAGGGCACCACTGTGCTTGAGAACGTTCATAACAATGGCATGATGTGACGGAGGTGCAACCTATAAATAGAGTATTAGCTCAAAAGAACTGAGAGTTCCTGCACCTAAATATGACACCCAAAATGAGTATCAGCACCTACTGTATTTCAGTCCAAGTCAAGCACTAGCCTAAACATGCATACACCATCAGATGGAATTCATAGCAAGCAGTAGGGAGGGGGTGGGGAAAGAAAAGGATATATATATATATATATATATATATATATATATATATATTGACCATTATAATAATACATTTTATTTGGCCTTTCAGGACACTCAAGGACATCTTATATTTTATGTACAGCACTAGATTGTATTTCATGTAAGCCTATGTAATGAATTTGAATTATGCTTGATTATTTACTGGGGGCCATAAAAGCAAATTGTTTTTTTTTTTTTTAATACAAGGAGTTTATCACTTTCAAAATAATGGTCACGTTCTGACATGTGGCACTTCGCACTGATACTATGTGCAGTAAACAGTAGCTATCGCTGTATTGACTAGGCTACGCTGTGTAGGCTTCTCACCGTTAGCTAGCTAACTAAGACTCACTAGCCAACTTGGTAAGCAAAAAACAAGTAAAATGGCCAAACAAAGCTCACTGTTCCATTTTTTCAAGAGATCGGGTATATAAGAGGGTGTTGGAGCATTTGCCAAGTTATTTGACATCAGTGATTTTTCCATGAATGGCCTTCAGTCCCCCTTTATATCAATCACTGATTGCATTGCTCTAATTGAGGGCCTTAAAGACAATGATCAGAACTACAACAGCATTTTTATTCAACACTTTTAGAAATCATGAAACACGCTTCTCAACTTCTACTCGCAGGGACTACGTTATTTATAATAAGGGGGATGCCTATATGGAGAAAATCAGAACTCTTATTATATATGAAAATAGGCAAATGCATGGAAACAATGTTTATTTCCAGTCTAGTGTACACAGACGTTAACTGTATAAGATTACCTGTAACTCTGAATGTGCTCTTTTGATATTCCAGGTTATCAGTGCTGACGCAGAAGCAGAGATGCGAAGAAAGAATCTCAGGAGACAGAAGAGAGAATGGATACTGCCTCCTGCCAAAATCTACGAGAATACAGACTACACAAAAAGAGAGTACATTGCCAAGGTCTGCTAAACTAAGACACCAAGCAAAACATGACTAATCATAATGACTACTGAAATAAGCTGAAATCTGCATAAAGTGAAACTGCGCCACTGTTCGCACATTTCTTATTTTGTTTAGCTGTACTTGATTGAGCTTGCCTGGCTGGCACAATGGAATCAATGTAATAGTTCCAAAAGTGCAAAGCCACCCGTCTGGCACCCCAGGCAGGCTCAATAAAATAAGTATTTGAAAGAATACAACCACTATTTAAAACTCAGGTCTGTGGATGGCATGAGAAACTAAACGCTTGGAGGAATGAAACCAGGGACAGGTTTCTAACACATGGTTGCCAGAATGGCATTGGCAGGCAAGGCTGATGAGCATAAGTCTGGGTATTATGTTCACTTGGTTCATGTGAGAAAAGGAGGCAGAGATTCAGGTTACCAGCCTGTTTCATCTAGAGAGACATAGAAGTTGATTGTTGTGATGCTTATTTGGATGCAAATAAGCAGTTGGGCATAATCCTTAATCGTGAGTCACTCCATCCTGGCAGAAGTGGTTTGAGTCCTATGGAATTTTAACACATGATAAACAACTATACTGACAACATAGATACGTATAATTAGATGAAATACATTAGAAATGAGAAATAATTCATTTAGGCATGTAAAAAACATGTTTTTAAGACGTCAGGCCATAATAGAAACGTTTTAAATGTATGGATCATTGAGGAACTCCACAAGTTATATTCAGGTGTGATTATCCCTTTGTCTCTGTTTCCTTATGTTTGAATGTAATTTGTTTGTTCAGATCCGCTCTGATAAGGACAAAGAGGCGAAGGTGGAGTATTACCTGGCAGGGAAGGGGGCTGACAAACCCCCCTTTAACCTTTTTCGTGTCAACCCCGAGAACGGCTTTGTACGCATCACTGACATCCTGGACCGGGAGAAATGCCCCATGTACAACGTGAGTCTCCTTGACGTTATGATGTTGTCATCTATAAGAATTACATGGCAGTTATGACTGCAGTTTATAAGGTGTTTGTTAATATGTAACTGAAACAATATAACCCATATATTTTTTTTAAATATTATTTGCCCCCTGTCCCAGTTGACTGGAGTGGCCAGGTACAGAAACGGGACCTTGGCGGAAGCAAATATTCCTCTGCAGATTCATGTCATTGATCTGAATGATAACTCACCTTACTTTGAGCTCCACTCTGGGTCCATCGCAGAGTCCAGCAAAGCAGGTACATGACATTTTTTTAATTGTCACATACACCTGATAAGTGCAGTGAAATGTGTTGTTTTACAGGGTCAGCCATAGTAGTACAGCACCCCTGGAGAAGATTAGAGTTAAGTGCCTTGCTCAAGAGCACATTGACATATTTTACACCTTGTCGGTTTGGGTATTTGAACCAGCAACCTTTCAGTAACTAGCCCAACACTCAAACCGCTAGACTACCTGCCGCCAAATGCCCTCATATAAGACAGATACCCTATTCTCATTGGTGCTGCACAATCAGATTGGACATCATCCGACGTACCACACAGTATTTAACAAATCCAGAAACACATAGAGGCTGCCTCTTGCCTTTGGAATAACACGTCTCACAATGTCCTCTCCCATTGCCCCCTGCCCTGTGAAACATCAGGCACAGAAATCATGCAGATCATTGGGAAAGATGATGATCAGGAGGGGAGCATCAACTCTAAGATCCATTACAAAATCCTCAGCCAGAAACCAGCAGGGTCCGGAGCCATGTTCACCATCGATGAGAATACAGGGAAACTCTTCGTCAAGGATGCCACACTGGACAGAGAGGTGCACTTGATGAGGCCTTGACAGCCCTACAAACTGTCTGTATCAGAGGAGGCTGCTGAGGGGAGAACGGCTCATAATAATGGCCGGAACGGAGCAAATGGAATGGCATCTGGAAACCATGTGTTTGATACCATTCCACTGATGACACTCCAGTCATTACCACGAGCCCGTTCTCCCTAATTAAGGTGCCATAAACCTCCTGTGGTCTGTATGGTATTTTCAGACTATTTGGTAGCCAGAAGAGTCAAGTGCATACCAGGCAAGCTCAATCAAAAGCAGCTAAAATATTAACTGAACCAAGGTCTGATGTGAAATAGCAGTGTATGAAAGTCTCTTTGCTCTATCTTTTCTAGACTCACGATTCGTACACTATAATCATCCAAGGGACAGATATGGGCGGGGCAGCTGGAGGCAACACGGGAACAGGAACTGTGGAAATAAAGGTCCTGGACATCAATGACAACATCCCCACACTGGAGAAGGGGCAGGTAAAATATACAGCCTAGGTTTCAACCTTTCCTGAGATTGTTTTACATGCTGTGTTTTCCATGCCAGTGGGTCACAATCTGGGAATGATATTAATGATGAATAATAAATGTTTATAATACATTTCCTCATTTTACTGAGGTTATCCTTCAAATACATACAGTGCCTATAGAAAGTCTACACCCCCTTGAACTTCTAAAACTATTTTGTTGCGTTACAAAGTGGGAATAATTTTTTCTTTTTTCAACAATCTACACAAAATACATGTCAATAGTGGAAGAAAAAAATATATTTTTTAGATTAATGAAAAATAAAACTAATATATTTTGATTACCTAAGTATTCACCACAATGAGTCAATACATGATAGAAACACCATTGGCAGCAATTACAGCTGTGAGTGTTCTTGGGTAAGTCTTATAAGAATGTTGTAACTTGTATGGTGCAATATGGTACATTTTCATGTCTTGCCATTGATTTTCAAGCAGATTTAAGTAAAAAAATTAACTTGGCCACTAAGGAACTTTCTCTGTCTTCTTGGTAAGCGATTCCCGTGTAGATTTGGCTAGGTTATTGTTCTGCTGAAAGTTGAATTCCTCTCCCAGTGTCTGGTGTAAAGCAGACTAAAGTAGGCTTTCCTCTAGGATTTTACCTGTGCTTAGCTCCATTCCATTTCTTTTCATCCTGAAAAACTCTCCAGATGTCAAGCATGCCCATACCATGATGCAGCCACCACCATGCTTGAAAATAAGGAGGCAGTTACTCAGTGATGTGTTGTGTTGGATTTTGCCCCAAACATAAGGCTTTGCAATTTTTTATTATTACTTTAGTGCCTTGTTGCATACAGATGCATGTTTTGTTATATTTGTATTATGTACATTTCTATTCTTCTTTTCACTCTATCATTTAGGTCATTATTATGGTCACTACAATGTTGTTGATCCATCCTCAGTTTTCTCCCATCACAGCCATTGATCTCTGTAGCTGTTTTAAAATCACCAATGGCCTGACATCCCTAAGCAGTTTCCTTCCTGTCTTGCAGCTCAGTTTAGAGGGATGACTGCATCTTTGGTGTGTCTGCGTGGTTTAATAGATTATACACAGTATCATTATTAACTTGACCATGCTTAAAGATATATTCAATGTCTGATTTGTTATTGTTACCAATCACCGGCCCTCTTTATGAAGCTTTCGGAAATCTCCCTGGTCTTTGTAGTTGAATCTGTGCTTGAAATTCAATACTTGACTGAGGGACCTTACAGATGTTGTATGTATGAGGGGCAGATGAAGGGGTTGTCATTCAAAAATCATGTCAACCCCTATTATTTCACACAGAGTGAGTCCATGTAACTTATTATGTGATTTGTTAAGCCACATTTTTCAGTGGTGGAAAAAGTACCCAATTGTCATACTTGAGTAAAAGTATAGATATGTTACTAGAAAGTTACTCAAGTAAAAGTCAGCCAATAAAATACTACTTGAGTAAAAGTCTAAAAGTATTTGGTTTTAAATATACTTAAGTTTCAAAAGTAAATGGACTTGCTAAAATATACATAAGGATCAAATGTAAAACTATAAATAATTTAAAATTCCTTATATAATGCAGCAGATGTCACCATTTTCTTGTTTTAAAAATTGACGGACAGCCAGGGGCACACTAAAACACTCTGATATTATTTACAAAAGATGCATTTGTGTTAAGTGAGTCGGCCTGCCCAGAGGCAGTAAAGTAGAGATACCCCCAAAAAACTACTTAAGTAGTACTTTCAGGAATTTTTACTTCAGTACTTTACACCACTGCAAATTTTACTTCTGAACTAATTTAGGCTTGCCTAAACAAAGGGGGTGAATACTTATGCAACGACTATATTTTAGTTATTAAATTTGTAAACATTTGTAGAATTTTATTTTCAGTTTGACATTACGGAGTGTTTTGTTTAGATCAATAACAAACAATTACAATAAAATATATCTCAATCCCACTTTGTAACGCAACAAAATGTGAAAAAAGTTCAACGGGGTCTAGACTTTCTATAGGACTGTATCTGGCCGCCATTCAGCTAGCACAATCAGATGTCAAACTATTGCATGGCATTTATATTTGTACTGT
Organism: Oncorhynchus tshawytscha; assembly: GCF_018296145.1. NCBI lineage: Eukaryota > Metazoa > Chordata > Actinopteri > Salmoniformes > Salmonidae > Oncorhynchus > Oncorhynchus tshawytscha. The sequence continues at coordinate 70,670,967 of NC_056433.1, forward strand.
ACCATTGTAACGTGGGGGATTAAACAATAAAGGGACCTCAGCCTGTTACCTATGGCAGAAACATCCTGTATAACATACTGTATATTTGTTGAGACTGATCCCTGCCATTGTTCTGTCAGTATGCAGGGAACATTGACGAGAACATTGCTGATGTCATTGTGATGAGGATCAAAACAGTGGACAGAGATCTAGAACACACAGATAACTGGCGGGCCGTCTTTCACATCACCCAAGGCAACGAGGACGGACTCTTCTCCATAGAGACGGACCAAGACACCAACGAAGGCATTCTGAAGCTGATCAAGGTATGACTGGACTCTAAGACCTCACTCAATGTTGTTTGGACATTTTGAGCTTATGTTATCTGACTGTATTTTCACATATGGTTTGAGTTGTCAAACTCAGTTCTGTAGATGCCTATTGACGCAGTATGTCTAAGAGGTTAATATATTTTTTCCTCATCTCAAACCCACAGGCAGTAGATTTCGAGGAAGTCCAGAAATTAGAACTTGGAATAGTCATTGAGAACGTAGCTCCTTTTGTTGTAGGGAGTGCTGTAGCGATGGATGTGGATGTTTTTGCTGTGGGGGGGGGAGGGCCGGGAGCTGGAACTGGAGATGGGGCTGGAGCTGGAGCTGGGGCAGGGGCTGGAGCAGGGGCTGGTGTTGAAGTAGGAGTGGATGTTGGGGGAGATGTGGGGGTGAATGCAGGGGTGGATATGAATGTAGATGCTGGAGCTGGGCCCGGGGTAGGTGTTGGGGCTGGGGTTAAACCAGGAGTTGGGCCTGGGGTTAAGCCTGATCCCAATGGGAAGCCAAAACCAAAGCCAAAGCCTAAAGGGGGGAAGAACTACCCGATTTTGATCGCAGTTAACAACATGCCGGAAGGTCCAGCATTTAAGCCCAGCACCAAACCTGTGTCTGTCTCTGAGGATCCCAACAAAATGCCGAAGGATGGAGTGATCGCGTCGTACCCTGCTGTGGACGGAGATACAGGGGAGCCTGCTGAGGACGTCAGGTTAGTGGGCTGACCAAGGAAACGACCAGAAACGGGTAAAATTATCAGTCTGGTGATCAACAGTAATATAAAAGCTAAGATGTCAAAAACATAAGAGGGTGATTCCTCACAAAAGTCAAACAAAAAAAGACCACGTTTTTGAAGATTTCCACTAAATGTAATCCATAGACGGGTCCTTTGAAGGAAAGATTGTTGACATATATTTGACATTTGCATCTTAAAAAGCATAACTGAGAAATAATTAATGATGACATTTTGAGACATTTCGGCCTTACCCAGGCCTCTTTGAGACTCCATGTTGTAGGTGTTACAAAGCTAAAGTTGGTGTAGTATTTTGATTTCAATTACACATTTCTTACATACATGTAAGAACATTAAAAAAATATAACATTTTGATTTGGCAAATGTTTCTCTACATTGTTTAACATAATACTCTACGGGCATATCAAAGTTCCATAGTGGGATCACTGTTAGTTTAACGTTATGGCCCATTTTATACAGAGAAATTGGAAAAGTAGGCAGTGTACCCAATCACATCCCTCCTTTTACTTGCATCATTGCACATCCTGCAAATAACTAGCAAAGGGCGACCATTTGTTATCCTTTTCAGGTTCACTCTGTTAGTAATGCTTACAAATTGGGTCATAACACTAAAAATAGCAGATCCCACTTTGATATGCCTGTAGATTATATTATGTTCAACAATATATTGACACATTTGCCAAATCAAAAATGGTATATTTTCAATATTCATGTTAATATTCATAAATGTGTGTAGGAATTGTTTTGAAATGTGTATCTTTTTTAATTGAACCTTTATTTAACTAGGCAAGTCAGTTAAGAACAATTTTTTTTTTTTACAATGACGGCCTACCAGGGAACAGTGGGTTAACTGCCTTGTTCAGGGGCACAACGACAGATTTTTACCTTGTCAGCTCGGGGATTTGATCCAGCAACCTTCCGGTTCGCTCTAACCACTAGGCTACCTGCCCAGCGGCCTTCGATCCAGCAACCTTCCGGTTACTGGCCCAACGTTCTAACCACTACAGGCTACCTAATTTGGAAATCAAATTACTACTACACAATTACAGAGCAAGCGGTAAAGTTTCATATGACACCAACTTTCACTTTGTACAGATTAAACATGTCTTTTTACAAATATTCCAACTTCAATTAATTATTTACACTTTAAGATACAAATGTCAAATATCTGACTACAATCCTTTCTCCAAAGGACCATTAGCCTAAAATAATTTAGTGGTGAAAATCCAAAATAATGGTATTTTTTGTTCTTGTTTCATTAGGAATCGCCCAAGAGTTGCATATTCAGACTCTTAATGCGTCTGTAAGTTGTCTTCTTAATATTAATCCATATTCCTTACTGCATTTTCCAGGTATGCCAAAGCCTATGACCCAGACAGCTGGGTGACCATCGATGACAAGACAGCTGAGATAAGACTTATCAAGACGCCAGATCGAGAGTCTAAGTTCTTGGTGAATGGGACATACTTTGCCAAGATACTCGTCATTACCCAAGGTACTGTAAGATACTTTAGCGTCTAGCTAGGGCTTAATACAGAAATGGACTAAAATACTGACTGTCATCTTCATTCTTCTTCATTCTTCTACATTAATATGAAGGTTAGCCTGTTAGAAATTAGCCTCAACTGTAACTGTCATAAATACTTCTCATAATTCAAAATGATCTTCTTGTCTTATGCTGTTGGCCCAGTTTCTAATCTAGTACAGCTGGGTGTGTTGCTGAACTCTCATCCTCCCTTAACAAGTTCAATGTTTATGAGAGCGGGTGGAAATATTTGCCGGAGATAATTCATCTTGGAAAAAGCACAGCAGAGACCGGTCCTTTTAAACAGCTTAACTATTCAGGGTGTAGGCTTATTGCTCAACTAAGGGAATCAAATGTGATGACAATGGAGAGATGCCTGTCAAAAACAACAGCATGAAGCAACACGTCTATCCATCAGAACTGAAAACTAATCAGAGTTTATAGATAGATACAGTGCCTTCGTAAAGTATTCAGACCCCTTGAATTTTTCCACATTTTGTTACGTTTCAGCCTTATTCTAAAATGAATTAAATAAAAATTGTAAAAATGCTCAGCAATCTACTCACAATACCCGATAATGACAAAGCAAAGCAAACAGGTTTTTAGATTTTTTTCCTCAAATTTATTAAAAGAAAAATCAGAAATACCCTATTTACATAAGAAAATAGACCCTTTTCTATGAGACTCGAAATTGAGCTCAGGTGCATCTCGTTTCGATTGATCATCCTTGAGATGTTTCTAATTTGAGTCCACCTGTGGTATAGTCAATTGATTGGACATGATTTGGAAAGGCCTGTCTATATACGTTTCAACAGTAGACAGTGCATGTCAGAGCATAAACCAATCCATGAGGTCAAAGGAATTGTCCATAGAGCTCCGAGACAGGATTGTGTCGAGGCACAGCTCTGGGGAAGGGTACCAAAACATTTCTGCATGTATTGACTCAGGGGGTTCAATACTTATCTAATCAAGATACAGTAGAGTGTTTTATTGATCTTTTACAAATGTTAGAATTTTTCTTCTACTGACAGAGTATTTTATGTAGATTGTCGACAAAACATGACAATTAAATCCATTTGAATCCCCTTTGTAACAACAAAATGTGGAAAAAGTCAAGGGATGTGAATACATTCTGAAGGCACTGTAAACTAAAATGAAGGTCCCCGAGCTGCACAAAAGGTGATATCTAGAACCGTGCAGAATCCTTTCCACTGAGGGTTTAACATGGAACCCAAAAGCATTTTCTTGGAACCAAAAAGGGCTCTCCTATAGGGACAGCCAAAGAACCCTTTTGGAAGCATTATTTTTAAGAGTGTATCAAGCCAAAGTACTGTCCCTGTGGTAACACTTCACTCAATGCTGAAAGGTACAGTATAATGCAATATGATCCAGTTACAATGCATTATAAGACTTGTCATTAGTATGCCTGAAACTGTGGTCTGTATGAGTTTGACTATGAAAATATCTATTGTTTTACAGATATGCCCTCTAAGACAGCCACGGGCACCATAGCCATCCAGGTCCAAGACTCCAATGACCACTGCCCCATGCTGACTACTACCTATGAGAGCGTGTGCTCGGGCAAACATACGGTCAACGCCACCGCGTTCGACGAGGATGTCTCGCCCAATGGAGCTCCGTTCACCTTCACCGTGGTGGCTGAGGGGACACGTGGCAAATGGGAAATAGAACACATCAATGGTAAGAACAGTACAGGAACATTTACAGTGCTTTCAGAACATATTCACACCCCTGGACTTTTCCACATTTTTTGGTGTTACAGCCTAAATTTAAAATGGATTAAATGCCATTTATTTGTCACTGGCCTACACACAATACAGTACATCATAATGTCAAAGTGGAATTATGTTTTTCAAAATTTGTACAAATGAATTAAACATTTAAAGATGAAATGTAATTGAGTCAATAAGTACGCAACCAATTTGTTATGGAAAGCCTAAATAAGTTCAGGGGTAAAAATGTGTTTAATAAGTGACATAATAAATTGCATGGACTCACTCCATGACTTCAATCTGCTTGAAAATCTATGGCTATTTATAAATAAAAAATAAAATTGTGCCGTCTGGTTGGCTTAAAATACGGAATCAGTGTATTTTAGCAATTACATTTACTTTTGAAACTTAAGAATATGTCAAACCAAATACTTTTAGACTTTTACTCAAATAGTATTTTACTGGGTGACTTTCACTATTACTTGAGTCATTTTCTATTAAGGTATCTTTACTTTTACTCAAGTATGACAATTGAGTACTTTTTCCACCACTGTCAACAACCAATTTGACAGAGCTTGAAGAACTTTGAAAAGAACAATGGGCAAATATTGTGCAATCCAGGTGTACAAAGCTCTAAGAGACTTACCTAGAAAGACTCATAGTGGTCATCGCTGTCAAAGGTGATTCTAACATGTATTGACTCAGGGGTGTGAATACTTATGTAAATGAGATATCTGTATTTCATTTAAATCCATTTAAAAAACATGTTTTCACTTTGTCGATATAGGGTATTGTGTGTAGATTGGTGGAAAAAAATATTTTATCCATTTTTAATTCAGGCTGTAACAACAAAATGTGGAATAAGTCAAGGGTATGAATACTTTCTGAAGGCACTGTCCATTGTCTAACTGTTTCTCATCAGGAAGAGGAACTAGACAATGATATTTCTGCCCCCTTAACTGCTTGCAATAGCACTCAAACCCCTCACACCAAAAATTATATTAAAACAAATGACATAAAAGTAAGAGCTTACCAACATAAATTAAGTTAATATGCACTGTAATGATGCAGTCAAACATTTCATCCATATTCATGGAGATTCATAGTATCTCTCTCTGTTTCTCTCTCTCTCTCCCTACATCCCTCCGTATCCTAGGCACGACGGCTGTCTTGCGATCTACTGAGGCATTATGGCCGGGTGAGTATGAGGTGAGCGTGGCGGTAGCAGACGAGCAGGGCCTGTCCTGCCCAGAGCCACAGGTGTTCAAGGTGGAGGTATGTACCTGTTTGGAGGGGGAAGACTGTGGCTCCAGGACTATCAGTTTACGCCAAAAGACCACCGACGCCATAATTGGTACCCCTGCCATCGGACTGCTCATCTTAGCCAGCTGTGTTCTGCTACGTGAGTTGGGCTATGCTAAAGACACTCATATTTCACACACACACACACACACACACACACACACACACACACACACACACACACACACACACACACACACACACACACACACACACACACACACACACACACACACACACACACAAAGTCATGCCTCACAAGTTTATTAGGAATACACATCAGTTCATATAGACACAACATGTGCGCACACACACGTCATACTCACCCTGAAGTGTGTCTCCTTGTCTCTGTGTTTGCAGTGGTACCTCTGATGCTGCTGTTCTGTCAGTGTAGAGGAGCCTTCGCTGACCAGTTCACTGACCTGCCGTTCGATGCCAAGGAATACCTCATATCCTACCACACTGAGGGAAAGGGAGAGGATAAGGTGATGCCTTCTTCAAGTTCCCATATTGACATTGTAACTATGTTGTCAGTTTGTCAGTTATGAGATGTATAGCTTATTATATGTAAAATATTCACAATTACAAACATCAACATACTGTATGTGACATACATATTCAATGCTTTTACGTAAATACACTATATGGCCACTATATACACTGCTCGTCGAACATCTCATTCCAAAATCATGTGCATTAATATGGAGTTGGTCCCCCGTTGCTGCTGTAACAGCCTCCGCTCTTCTGGGAGGCTTTCCACTAGATGTTGGAACAATGCTGTGGGGACTTGCTCCCATTCAGCCACAAGCATTAGTGAGGTCGGGCACTGATGTTGGGCGATGAGACCTGGCTTGCAGTCAGTGTTCTAATTCATCCTAAAGGTGTTCGATGGAGTTTAGGTCCAGGCTCTGTGCAGGCAAGTCAAGTTCTTCCACACCGATCTTGACAAACCATTTCTGTATGGACCTCGCTTTGTGAACAGGGGCATTGTCATGCTGAACAGGAAAGGGCCTTCCCCAAACTGTTGCCACAAAGTTGGAAGCAAGGAATTGTCTAGAATGTACAGTAATTGTAGCATTACGATTTCCCTTCACTGGAACTAAGGGGCCAACCCCGAACCAAGAAAACAGCCCCAAATTATTCCTCCTCCACCAAACGTTACCATTGGCACGTTCTCCTGACATCCACCAAACCCAGATTCATCCGTCGGACTGCCAGATGGTGAAGTGTGATTCATCACTCCAGAGAACGCGTTTCCACTGCTCCAGAGTCCAATGGCGGCAAACTTTACACCACTCCAGCCGACACTTGGCATTGCGCATGGTAATTTTAAGCTCCCAACAAACAGTTATTGTGCTGACGTTGCTTCCAGAGGCAGTTTGGAACTCAGTAATGAGTGTCAAAAATATTTTTACACGCTATGCACTTCAACACTCAGCGGTCCTGTTCTGTGAGCTTGTGTGGTCTACCACTTCGCGTTTAAGCCATTGTTGTTCCTAGACGTTTCCACTTCACAATAACAGCCTTTACAACTCTAGCAGGGCAGAAATATGATGAACTGAGGTGGCATCCTATGCTGAGCTCTTCAGTACAGGCTTTTCTACTGCCAATTCTTGTCTATGGAGATTGCATGGTTGTGTGCTTGATTTTATACACCTGTCAGCAACGGGTGTGGCTGAAATAGCCAAATCCAGTAATTTGAAGGAATGTCCACAAACTTTTATTGTATGTAAAATAGGTAATTTTAAGATTGTGTTGCATTCCTATGGTTATTTGACATGTATCAACATGTCGGTTTGATTGTCTATTTGTTTTTTTGTTTTGTTGTGTAGGAGGTGCCCCTACTCAGTATTCCTACAACCGTAACTGATGGAAGGGCTGCACTAGGAACAGGATCAATTCGGCCAGCAAACATCGCCACAAAATCCTCACGTAATACTTCAAACAATATACGTCCGAGCAGTGGGGTCTCCAGTGAGGACATGCATACACTGCGTCGGGAGCAGAGCCACATGGGTATGGAGATGGACTACACCTATGGACTCCAGAATGGTGGAGGCTTTGAGGCTAGTATGGGGCTGGGAAGCAGCACCATGCATTCCAGATACACCACACACACCTCACATGTCAAACAAGACATCTATGAGGACATGGCACTCCCATGTACTTTCCTGGATGGCTACTACTCACAGGTAAATGGTTGAACATCTTTGTTATGAGGGAAAATACTGTATTTCAATAATGCAGAAACTGTTGAAAATGTCTTAAGACCACATTTGATTTAGGTCCCCAACATATACAACATTAGGTCTCGAGCATGTACAATCTAAGTTCTGATCACAAAAAAGGCACACGGTATGTCAAATGAGTCTATCTTATCCCCTCATGCAGAAAGTGACATGTGCATCTCAGAACCCTCCACTGAAAGACAGTAAGTTGGTGTATGACTACGAGGGCCAGGGCTCTCCTGTCGGCTCGGTGGGATGCTGCAGCCTCCTGGAATCTGACAACGACCTCCAGTTCCTCAATGACCTGGGGCCAAAGTTCAAGACCCTGGCTGACATCTGCTCTCCTCCAAAACCTCAACCCAAACCTCAACCCAAACCTAGAATGGTGGAGCGCATCTTCGAGCCAAAACACCCCGAAATCAAAAGAGAGAGCATCGTCACCGCCAGCAATGTCAACATCACCAAATCTTCCATTAGAAATGTCAATATCAACCAATCGTCCACCAGCACCAGCAGAGTCAATATCTCCCAAACACCTCCCACCAGTCCCCCTGCCACTGGGGTTAGTAACTTCTCTAACAGTCAGTGCGCCACTTTCCCACCGCCCCCTACGCAGACGATTCTGCTGCAGCAACAGCCTATGTACTACACCACCATGCAGCCCGTGGTGCAGCCCCTGATGCAACCCATACAGTATGTACTGGCTGATGGCGGCTCTACCACCAACCTAAAGCGTATGGTAGTGCTCAACGGGCCCCCTGTGTCTGGAAGCATGGGAAGTCTGGGAGGCCTTGTCATCCAAGGCAACAGGGTCATATCAGAGACCTCCACTAGCCCCATCAGTCCCAGTACCCCAGGAAGCCCCACCATGCTGGGGCTGGGTAGTCCCAGAAGCCCTGGGTGGATCCAAGGCTCCCTACCCAGGGGTGGCCTGGGTGGTCTGTCTGTAGTGGGGCACAGCCCTGATGGTAACTATGTTTACATGGAAAGGCAGGTTAATGTAAGTGGAGAGCCACAGGTGGGGTATGGGGTCCCAGGTGTACCTTCTCAGGGCAGTTTGCCCAGGGGTGCGTTCCTGTTGAAGGAGGCTGCTCCCCCTCAGGGGGTTTTAGGCCTGGCAGCCCAGGGTGTGGGTGGGGGTGGTGGAGGTGTGTATGGCGTTATGCCAGGACACACCTTTACAAGGGTGAGGCAGGTTGGGGGTGGGCCTATTGGGGTTGGGCCGGCTGGAATGGGGCCAGGGGGGATAGGGCAGATAGTTATAGGATCGCAGGGACTCCCAATGTGGGTGCCACTGAGCCCCCCAGGGGGTAGCCGTGGACAGATGGAGGGGGCAGCGCCAACAGGTGATTCTCAACCAACTCCGGTTACTGTTGAAATACCAGAGTCCAGAGTGGCAGAGATTGAGAGGAAACTGGTGTTTGAGGGCCATAGTGAACCAGGTGAGCAAATAGAGGAGGAGGAAGAGGAGGAAGAGGAAGGGGAGGAAGAGGAGGAGGAAGAAGAGGAAAAGCAGGAGGAAGAGAATGAGGAGGAGGAAGAGGAGCCTTTAGAACAGACAAAAGAAACAGCTGTGACTGAGGAAGAACCCGTAACTTTAGCTTTGGCCTCAGAGCCATCAACAGAACAGGTTGAGCCATCTGAGTCACTGGAACACAAACTAACATACCAATTCATTGAGTCAAGCCATCCAACAGATGAAGATGCATCAACTCAATTAAATGAAGTCTCTGGAGCTCTCGATGAAGAAGGCCTAGTTGACTCTGAGGACCAGCTGTCTGATGAGGATGTGTCCATGGTTGTCGAGGCCTCCTCAGAAGAAGCATCCATGTCCGAATCAGACATTATAGATTTAGTTGGTACAGATCAGCCAACTGAGGATGAAGACTCTATAGATCTAGTTGGTACAGATCAGTCAGCCGAGGAAGAAGACATTATAGATCTAGTTGGTACAGATCAGCCAGTCAAGGAAGAAGACATTATAGATCTAGTTGGTACAGATCAGCCAGTAGAGGAAGAAAACAATATAGATCTAGTTGGTACAGATCAGCCAGCCAAGGAAGAAGACATTATAGATCTAGTCGGTACAGATCAGCCAGCCAAGGAAGAAGACATTATAGATCTAGTTGGTACAGATCAGCCAGTAGAGGAAGAAGACATTATAGATCTAGTTGGTACAGATCAGCGAACCGAGGAAGAATTAGCAGAACTGACTCTGGAAGAGGAAGTGGTTTCAGAATCGCAGGAATTTCAGCTAACGGTGGATCCAGTCACTAACGGTCAACTAGAGAAGGGTATTACTGAGACAGAAGAGATGATGGTATCAGAAGCACAGCAAGATCCGGTCACAGTTGATGACATCACTGATAGCCAAGAGGAGGGTACAGCTGAGGAGGAAATTATGTCACAGCTTCAGTTAGATGAGCTCACAGTAGATAGCCTAACAGATAACCAGGAAGAGGAGGGGAAGGCACCTGAAGAAGTTTTCTTAAAATCAGAATTGCTCATAGCGGCTTACAGTGCACTTGATGGCCAAGAAGAAGAGGGTAGTCCTGAGGAGGAATTGATGTCAGAGTTGCGGCAGAATCAGCCAATATCACATAGCGACACTGATGTCCAGGAGGAGGGAAGTCAGGGAGATGAGGAGGCAGCACTGAGTGCTCAGATAGGAGAGGTGAAGGGAGAGATGGAGGAAGAAGTGGAGGAAGAGATGGAGGGAGAAGAGGAGGAAAAGGTGGAGATGGAGGAAGAGCTAGAGGGAGAGCTAGAGGGAGAGCTGGAGTCTTCCCAGGCGACAGAGGAGGAGGTGGAGGGAGAGGTGGAGTCTTCCCAGGCGACAGAGGAGGAGGTGGAGGGAGAGGTGGAGGAAGAGATGGAGGGAGGGGTGGAAGAGCTGGAGGGAGAGCTGGAGGGAGAGGTGGAGTCTTCCCAGGTGACAGAGGAGGATACTTCTGTGGTACAGAGTGAAGCATTTGATGAGTCAGCACCAGAACAGGAGTACACAGAGGTAGATCAGGACATAGAGACATCAGAAGAGACTGAAACACTAGACTCAGAGAACATAGAGGACATACCAAGCCGGTATACTAGAGGCCTGATGCCAACGTCAGGTGATGGAATGATAGACGAGGGCACTGTTGTTAGGGAGAGCCAAGTTTCTGTTGATCAAGATTTATCTGGAGGCGCAGACTTAGTGACTGTGGAGGGTGAGGTGGAGTCTGTTAAACTAGTAGCAGAAGAAGCTGTTTGTTCAGCCCTAAAGGCTACAGGTGATGTAGAGGAATCTGAAGAGGATGACGAGGTGGGAGAGAGTCTGGTCACCTCTCGCCAAATCGCTGAAGTCAAAACACTAAGAGAAGAAGTAGACGATAGTGACAATGTTGTAGGAGAGGAGATGGAGTCTGCTGTTGAGACAGTTGAGGAAGTAGAGGCTAGTGCTGACCAACAGACAGAGTCCACAGTAGCTACAGAAGAGATTGAGTCCCCTAGCGAAGAATTGGCCGAGGACCTAGAGGTGACCTCTTCAACACCAGAGGCTACAGGTGAGGTTGCTGTTGAGGCAGGTGAGGCTATAAATGCAGTGGCAGGTGCAGCAGTGGATGATACAGTAGTGGAGGCTGCGGGTGAGACATCAGGTGAGGCCGCAGGGGCAGCTGGTGGGTCAGAACAGGCCCCAAAGACATTGGCTTCATCTTTCCGTAGCAAATTCAGGATGGGCTCCAAGAAAGAATCTACTCCCAAGAGTCCAAAGAGTCCCACAGCAAAGTGCAAACAACAGTGAGAGCTCTTTGCACTCAGCCATAATGCAGAGAATATTTTTGTGTATATATCTGACTTTCTGTTTATAGGTTTTTGTCCATTGGTTTTGCTTCACAGGTTTATGTTTGTCAGTCATTGTTTTCTCAATCATAGATGTAACGGTTTTCTAGTGGTGATGAAGGAGAGTCGGACCAAACTGCAGCGTGTCGATTGCGATCCATATTTATTAAACAAAACGTAAACACGACTAAACACTAAACACGACTAAACACTAAACACGACAAAACAATAAACGTAATGAAAACCGAAAACAGCCTATCTAGTGCAAACTAACAGAGAGTACAAGTAAGACACTAAGGACAATCACCCACGACAAACTCAAAGAATATGGCTGCCTAAATATGGTTCCCAATCAGAGACAACGATAAGCATCTGCCTCTGATTGAGAACCACTCCAGACAGCCATAGACTTTGCTAGACAACCCACTAAGCTACAATCCCAATACCACCACCAAAACCCCAAGACAAACACACCACAATTACCAAAACCCCATGCCACACCCTGGCCTGACCAAATACATAAAGATGAACACAAAATACTTTGACCAGGGCGTGACAGAACCCCCCCCCTAAGGTGCGGACTCCCGAACGCACCTCAAAACAATAGGGAGGGTCCGGGTGGGCGTCTGTCCATGGTGGCGGCTCCGGCGCGGGACGTGGACCCCACTCCTTTAATGTCTTAGTCCCCTCTCCCTTCGTCCCTGGATAGTCCACCCTCGCCGCCGACCATGGCCTAGTAGTCCTCACCCAGAACCCCACTGGACTGAGGAGCAGATCGGGACTGAAGGACAGCTCGGGACCGAGGCAGCTCGGGACTGAGGGGAAGCTCGGGAGTGAGAGAAAGCTCAGGAGTGAGAGGAAGCTCAGGAGTGAGAGGAAGCTCAGGAGTGAGAGGAAGCTCAGGAGTGAGAGGAAGCTCAGGAGTGAGAGGAAGCTCAGGAGTGAGAGGAAGCTCAGGAGTGAGAGGAAGCTCAGGCCGGTAAATAGATCTACCAGCTCCTGGCTGGCTGGTGGTCTCAGCAGATCCTGGCTGACTGGCAGATCCTGGCTGACTGGCAGATCCTGGCTGACTGGCAGATCTGGAAGAGTCTGGTTGACTGGCAGATCTGGAAGAGTCTGGTTGACTGGCAGATCTGGAAGAGTCTGGTTGACTGGCAGATCTGGAAGGGTCTGGCTGACTGGCAGATCTGGAAGAGTCTGGCTGACTGGCAGATCTGGAAGAGTCTGGCTGACTGGCAGATCTGGAAGAGTCTGGTTGACTGGCAGATCTGGAAGAGTCTGGCTGACTGGCAGATCTGGCGGCGCTGGGCAGACTGGCAGATCTGGCGGCGCTGGGCAGACTGGCGGCGCTGGGCAGACTGGCGATGCTGGGCAGACTGGCGGCGCTGGGCAGACTGGCGGCGCTGGGCAGACTGACGACGCTGGGCAGACTGGCGGCGCTGGGCAGACTGGCGGTGCTGGGCAGACTGGCGGTGCTGGGCAGACTGGCGACGCTGGGCAGACTGGCGACGCTGGGCAGACTGGCGACGCTGGGCAGACTGGCGACGCTGGACAGACTGGCGGCGCTGGGCAGACTGGGGGCACTGGCGGCGCTGGGCAGACTGGCGGCACTAGCTGCCCCATATAGGCTGACAGCTCTGGCGGCTTCTTACAGACTGACCGCTCTGGCGGCTCCGTGCTGACTGGCAGCTCCTTGCAGACTGGCAGCTCCTTACAGACTGACAGCTCCGTGCAGACTGACAGCTCCGTGCAGACTGGCAGCTCCGTGCAGACTGGCAGCTCCGTGCAGACTGGCAGCTCCATGCAGACTGGCAGCTCCATGCAGACTGGCTGCTCCATGCAGACTGGCTGCTCTATGCAGACTGACATCTCTGGCTGCTTCATGCAGACTGACAGCTCTGGCTGCTCCATGTAGACTGGCTGCTTCATGCAGACTGGCAGCTCGGGCTGCTTCATGTAGACTGACAGCTCTGGCTGCTCCATGCGGACTGACAGCTCTGGCTGCTCCATGTAGACTGACTGCTTCATGCAGACTGGCAGCTCGGGCTGCTTCATGTAGACTGACAGCTCTGGCTGCTCCATGCGGACTGACAGCTCTGGCTGCTCCATGCGGACTGACAGCTCTGGCTGCTCCATGCGGACTGACAGCTCTGGCTGCTCCATGCGGACTGACAGCTCTGGCTGCTCCATGCGGACTGACAGCTCTGGCTGCTCCATGCAGACTGACAGCTCTGGCTGCTCCATGTAGACTGGCTGCTTCATGCAGACTGGCAGCGCGGGCTGCTTCATGTAGACTGACAGCTCTGGCTGCGCTGAACAGGCGGGAGACTCCGGCAGCGCTGGAGATGAGGAAAGCTCCGACAGCGCTAGATAGGCGGGAGACTTCGGCAGCGCAGGAGAGGAGAAAGGCTCCGACAGCGCTGGAGAGGCGAGGCGCACTGTAGGCCTGATGCGTGGTGCTGGTACTGGTGGTACTGGACCGAGGACACGCACAGGAAGCCTGGTGCGGGGAGCTGCTACCGGAGGGCTGGGGTGTGGAGGTGGTACTGGATAGACCGGACCGTGCAGGCGCACTGGAGCTCTTGAGCACCGAGCCTGCCCAACCTTACCTGGTTGAATGCTCCCGGTTGCCCTGCCAGTGCGGCGAGGTGGAATAGCCTGCACTGGGCTATGCAGGCGAACCGGAGACACCGAGCGCAAGGCTGGTGCCATGTAAGCCGGCCCAAGGAGACGCACTGGGGACCAGATGCGTAGAGCCGGCTTCATGGCATTTGGCTCGACGCTCAATCTAGCCCGGCCGATACGCGGAGCTGGAATATACCGAACCGGGCTGTGCACCCGCACTGGAGACACCGTGCGCTCCACAGCATAACACGGTGCCTGCCCGGTCTCTCCAGCCCCCGGTAAGCACAGGGAGTTTGCGCAGGTCTCCTACCTGGCATAGCCATACTCCCTGTAAGCCCCCAAGAAATTTTTGGGGCTGACTCTCGGGCTTCCATCCGCTCTGCCGTGCTAGCTCCTCATAATGCCGCCTCTCTGCTTTTGCTGCCTCCAGCTCGGCTTTGGGGCGACAATAATCTCCAGGCTCATTCCAGGGTCCTTTACCGTCCAATTCCTCCTCCCATGTCCATAACTCCAGGTGGTGCAACCTCTCCCACTGTAGCTGCTGCTGCTCCTGCTGCTGCTGCCTCTGTTGCCTCTTCTCCTGTTGCTCCTTTGGGCGGCTACACTCCCCTGGTTTAGCCCAGGGTCCTCTCCCGTCGAAGATCTCCTCCCATGACCAGAAATCCTTGGTGAGCATCTCCTTTTTCGGCTGCTCCTGCCTGTTGACACGCCGCTTGGTCCGTTGGTGGTGGGTGATTCTGTAACGGTTTTCTAGTGGTGATGAAGGAGAGTCGGACCAAACTGCAGCGTGTCGATTGCGATCCATATTTATTAAACAAAACGTAAACACGACTAAACACTAAACACGACTAAACACTAAACACGACAAAACAATAAACGTAATGAAAACCGAAAACAGCCTATCTAGTGCAAACTAACAGAGAGTACAAGTAAGACACTAAGGACAATCACCCACGACAAACTCAAAGAATATGGCTGCCTAAATATGGTTCCCAATCAGAGACAACGATAAGCATCTGCCTCTGATTGAGAACCACTCCAGACAGCCATAGACTTTGCTAGACAACCCACTAAGCTACAATCCCAATACCACCACCAAAACCCCAAGACAAACACACCACAATTACCAAAACCCCATGCCACACCCTGGCCTGACCAAATACATAAAGATGAACACAAAATACTTTGACCAGGGCGTGACAATAGATGATCTTTTATGTAAAGCAGTATGTTGGGTCTTTCAGCTTTTGTGGTTCTGGTCAAAAGTAGTGCACTGTGGCGCAGCGGTCTAAAGCACTGCATCTCAGTGCAAGAGGCAGTCCCTGGTTCGGTCCCTGGTTCGAATCAAGGCTTTATCACATCCGGCTGTGATTGGGAGTCCCATAGGGCAGCACACAATTGGCCAGCGTCGTCTGGGTTTGGCCGAGGTAGGCCGTCATTGTAAATCTGAATTTGTTCTTAACTGACATGCCTAGTTAAATAAAGGTTAAATAAAAAACATAGGGAGACACTGTGGTCTGTGGTTCTCATAGGTGTCATAAAATATCATATCAGTTGTGATTCCCCTTGGGGAACTGAGAAAATAACAATTAAAACAAACACACAGAAACCTGCAGAGCGACTTCACACATTCACCACAAAACTCTCTAAACACAAGTCAGGAAAACAGCACACCCATCTATTACCACAGACTGTCACGTTTTATATGCAAATACACTGATCAACTCTTTTCCATAACTTTTAACACCTTTATACATCACACCGTTTCTGTTCCTCCATAGTTTCCCACTCCTGTTCTCTGATGGTTATGACAGGGCATGGCAGGTTGAAGAAGCCAAATGGATTTATTGTCAATGTTCTGCAGAGTAATGAACAGGCAATTACTGCTTTATGAACCAACCTTCAGAATTTGGCAGATGTGAAATATAGATCAGTTTTTTTCTGTTTGTAGGTTTTTGTTAATTGGTTTTGCATCACAGCTTTATGTTTGTCAGTCATTGGTTTCTCAATAATGGTTGAACTTTTATGTAAAGCAGTATGTTTGGTCTTTCGGTTTTTGTGGTATGTGGTCTTATTTCAGCCTTTACTACAAAGTCAATGGGGTGTCAGCTTTTTTCAAACAGAAACTACTTAAACATCATTATTGTAAATCACAAGACAGAGTGGGGTATGTTTAGATAAGACTGCGTTTGTATGGGGGAAAATAAATGTGAAAAATAATACTTGTAATGTACAATTTATCCTGCATCATCATATACTATATCACTGGGAATCACTACACAGACACCATTGTTTTTGTTAACAATGATGGAATGCCAACGATGGTTTGATGTTTGAAACTTCTGACGTTGAATGTTGTTTCCTTTTTTTAACAAATATAATAAATGAAATAAATTGTCTGAACACATTAAATAAATGTTTTGGTGATTTTTTTATTTATTAGTGCGTATTAATCTCTTTACAGCCAGTGGTTTCTCTCAGTTGTCAGTTCTAGCTCAATAAACTGCTGAGTGTGTGCATATGTTCCAAATGGCACCCTATTCCCTTTGTGGTGCACTACTTTTGAAAAGTAGTTCACTATATAGGGAATAGGGTGCCGTTTGAGACAAAATACCTGTGGTCTGTGGTTCTCATAGGTGTCATAAACAATCATCTATATTTTGATTCCCCTCAGGGCAGTGAGAAGAGAAGCAGTAAAACAAACATGAAGGGACCTGCAGGGTGTCTTCACACACCACAAAACTCTCCAACCACGGGCCAACAGATACACTTCTCAACAGCACACGCACCCGTTACCACAGACTGTCCTGTTTTATATGGGAATACTCTGATAAAAAGGTCAAAAGTATGCAGAAGAGTTTAACACCTATACACTCAACTTTTTTATCTGTGTGTCGGCCTCTGAACATTGCAACCTACTGAATATAGGCCTTCCCTCGTGGTTTATCACTAACCAACATGAGCTATAAATGCTTTGGCTCCATCTGCAGGCAAAATGTAAGAAGATAGTGTACCGTATGACAGTAGCTTGACACATTACAGTACACTAAGCCTCTTATCATTAGCCAAGAGAGGAGAGGAAGTATTGGAACAGGAACATGTTAGAAAATAACTTTGAAAAGTCAGGATTTATCTAGGGCCTTGTTTTCTTATTAATTCTTGTGGAGTCAATCTGTTGTCTTCAGGAAAGCATTTTTTACTTCAAGAGCTGAACTTGTACTTCTGTGTATGCTAGAGTATCCTCCAGAACCTGGATGTAGGTCTGAGTCATATTTGAGATTGGTATGAGGTGCTATGAATCTCTGTTTGGCAGTGATGTGTTTAGTGATAGACAGCAAATACTTCTGATAACATTCTCCAATGTAATGTCATTTTACCTAATGACAGGTAAATCTGGGTCTGGGCATTGAGAGAACGTGGTTTGTAATTCTATCTCCAGGTTAATTAAGGTGACATTTATATCCACTGCTGGATTGGACCCATCCATTGTTGTTCCAGGTTAGACTAATCTGTAATCTTAGAAGACTGGCACCTACAGTGAGGGAAAAAAGTATTTGATCCCCTGCTGATTTTGTACGTTTGCCCAATGACAAAGAAATGATCCATCTATAATTTTAATGGTAGGTTTATTTGAACAGTGAGAGACAGAATAACAATAACAAAATCCAGAAAACTCATGTCAAAAATTGTATAAATTGATTTGCATTTTAATGAGGGAAATAAGTATTTGACCCCTTCTCAATCAGAAAGATTTCTGGCTCCCAGGTGTCTTTTATACAGGTAATGAGCTGAGATTCGGAGCATGCTCTTAAAGGGAGTGCTTCTAATCCCAGCTTGTTACCTGTATAAAAGACACCTGTCCACAGAAGCAATCAATCAATCAGATTCCAAACTTTCCACCATGGCCAAGACCAAAGAGCTCTCCAAGGATGTCAGGGACAAGATTGTAGACATACACAAGGCTGGAATGGGCTACAAGACCATCGCCAAGCAGCTTGGTGAGAAGGTGACAACAGTTGGTGCGGTTATTCGCAATTGGAATAAACACAAAAGAACTGACAATCTCCCTCTGCCTGGGGCTCCATGCAAGATCTCACCTAGTGGAGTTGCAATGATCATGAGAACGGTGAGGAATCAGCCCAGAACTGCACGGGACGATCTTGTCAATGATCTCAAGGCAGCTGGGACCATAGTCACCAAGAAAAGAATTGGTAACACTACGCCGTGAAGGACTGAAATCCTGCAGCGCCCACAAGGTCCCCCTGCTCAAGAAAGCACATACACATGCCCGTCTGAAGTTTGCCAATGAACATCTGAATTATTCAGAGGACAACTGGGTGACAGTGTTGTGGTCAGATGAGACCAAAATGGATCTCTTTGGCATCAACTCGCCGTGTTTAGAGGAGGAGGAATGCTGCCTATGACCCCAAGAATACCATCCCCACCATCACATGGAGGTGGAAACATTATGCTTTGGGGGTGTTTTTCTGCTAAGGGGACAGGACAACTTCACAGCATCAAAGGGACGATGGACAGGGTCATGTACCGTCAAATCTTGGGTGAAAACCTCCTTCCCTCAGCCAGGGCATTGAAAATGGGTCGTGGATGGGTATTCCAGCATGACAATGACCCAAAACACACGGCCAAGGCAACAAAGGGGTGGCTCAAGAAGAAGCACATTAAGGTCCTGGAGTGGCCTAGCCAGTCTCCAGACCTTAATCCAATAGAAAACCTGTGGAGGGAGCTGGAGGTTCGAGTTGCCAAACGTCAGCCTCAACCTTAATGACTTGGACAAGATCTGCAAAGAGGAGTGGGACAAAATCCCTTCTGAGATGTGTGCAAACCTGGTGGCCAACAACAAGAAACGTCTGACCTCTGTGATTGGCAAAACCCTTCTTGGCACCAAGTACCAAGTCATGTTTTGCAGGTGGGTAAAATACTTATTTCCCTCATTAAAATGCAAATCAATTTATAACATTTTTGACATGCGTTTTTTTCTGGATTTTTTGTGTTATTCTGTCTCTCACTGTTCAAATAAACCTACCATTAAAATTATAGACTGATAATTTCTTTGTCAGCGGGCAAACGTACAAAATCAGCAGGGGATCAAATACTTTTTCCCCTCACTGTACGTTATCCTCTTCCCAATCACATTTTTTATAAGATGGCCACAAAGCATGATTTGTGTGTGAAAGTTACTGATTCTCTCATTATTGACTTAGTCAATAGATGCAGGCATCGGCCTCTCTCGTCAGGCACCCGGGGGGGGTTCAGTGTATAAAGGTACCAGATAGGGGTGTGTTGCCCAATTCTATGCCAGTCAGTCTAAGTTTATAGGTTTGACTGTGTTAGAGCCGCCAACCAGTTATCGCTCCAAATGGACAGTTCACTGCTCTGTGTGCTGCTAGCCACTGCTGTCCTACTCTGTAGCGCCGCCCCAGTGGTGAGTATGTTTGGGCGTCTGCCGGTCTTTGTCAGGGGTCACTGCACCATTCAGTGTGGGCTTGTTAGGGCATGTTGTCAGAATGTTGTCAGGGCATATAACTGATACACAATAACTGATAAGGTTTGTTAGCTGTGTAAACGTACAATATTAGATCATAAAGTCATACCTAGAATATGGAACATTTGCGCAGTTGTTTGTGTTTGAAGTTGAGATATTAGATGCCAGTGTTGGAATACTGAACTACATAGTTAAATTACTAGTTTAACTACATTTTGCAGTAGCAAAAAAAACATGACTTTCTTGCCATGTAGAGGTGTAGCCAACTACTGGAACTAGAACTACACTACTTTTTTGGGCAAAAATAAAAAGGTGAAGTAGACAATTTCTTTCTTTATCGCCATCAGACCTGCATAACTGTCACTTACCACAGTTTGTGTGTTAAATTAGCCAAATTACACGTTCTGTTAACATCTGAGTCCAGAGTGATCTGTTTTTGCAATTTGTAGTGTATGATATTTCAAATTTAGATAATTTACCACAAAATAGTTTAGATGATATGAACTACTTTGTCACTAACTTTAGTTAAGCTACCCTTAAGAAAAATATACTTAACTTCCTTCAGTGTGAAGTAATTGGTAGCTTGGTAAACTATATTTTCAGAGTAGCTTCTAACACTGTCAGATGCTATCAGCATCTTAGAGTGTGTGTGCGTGCATTACAGGCAGTAGTGTTTACCATCAGTGTGTGATGGAATGCAACGCGGTCAATGACCTCACATCACCACTTGTTCTCTCTGGTCCACATCCGCACTTTGACCTTCTTGTCCTCCAACTACACTGGAAATGACAAATTAGCTGGAAAAAGTAGTCATTCTTTCCTCCCCCATTTTACATGGGAGCACTGGACAAAGTTCCTAGGCTTACCTACCATTTTCTATCCTCAAAATCCAAAGCTCAGACATTACAAAATGGCAGTTTTGTAATGTCTAACTTTGTCAGATACTTTCATAATTAGAAAGTCAAGCCCATATTCCAAGCCTTCTGTTTCATGACTGGTTTTATCTCGTGATAGAACCAAATAAACAATATTAAGGCTGAGTGTCGTGATTACAACTGGTTAAATGTTTAACCATTTCTATAGCTATTATTTCAACTCTACCAGCCTTCTGACCAATAGTGATGACAGAATGCTTTACTATAGGTTACTGTCTGTCTACTATGTATTTCTGACCCTGTTGGCAGAGTTGTCCCTTATTTCGTAAGACTGCAGTATGATGCAAATACAATATTACTGCAGTAATTTTGCAGTGCCACTGCAGTCTTTATTTTATTTAACCAGGCAAGTCAGTTCAGAACAAATTCTTATTTACAATGACAGCCTAGGAACTGCCTTGTAAAAATATGTCATTCTGTCCCTGAACCTCGTCAGCTCAGGGATTAGATCTAGCAACCTTTCGGTTACTGACCCGACGCTCTAACCACTAGGCTACCTGCTACCCAGTAAACTGAAGTTATTCTGCAATTACTGCATCCAAAATCCCACCATCAACTGCAGTTAGTGCACTTTCAAAACTGCATTTCTTTTTTGTAAGGGGTGTTGTGTCTGGCTGGCGTAGGCACATGGGTGTGCTAATGCTGGGCACCAACTGATAGCCAAAAAGTAACACTGAACTTAACTGTCTGGCCAGCCATGGGTGTTCATATTTGTGTGGTCAGTCTTCCCAATGCCCAGGATGTTGTTTCTAGTGTTTGTCTTTGTAAACTAGGTCCTGTGTTATGTGTATTGTTAGTTATGATTGTGTTGTGGTAAGTCTTGAATGACCTTGATACTGTGTACAGTGTGTAACGGCTGGTTTGTGGTCCAGCCAGTTCATGGATTGTATTATTTATAACCATGATTGTGGTTTGGGGTCCAGGACAGGCATGGTGAGTCAGACACTCACTGCCCGTTGATGGTTAAGATTTTGGATGCGGTGAAGGGTGTACCAGCGGGCGCCGTGGCACTGAGTGTCTCCCGACGAGTCAATGGAATGACCTGGGCACAGGTCGCTAGTGGGTACGTATGAGGATGCACCACTGTTTGGGCAATGTTGTTAACTGACTTATTTAAACTAAAATAATATGCATTCAGAAAGATTTGTTAACCAATTTCATAATGAAATGTTATGCTTCTAAGCTATAAAAGAGTTTAACCTGTGACACCCTCTCTCTCTTAGAGTGACAGACTTGACAGGGGAAGTCCATAATCTGATCTCAGATCAGGACTTCCAGTCGGGGGTGTACCGAGTTGAGTTTGACACTAAAGCCTACTGGAAGTCTCAGGGAACCACACCTTTCCACGAGACTGCTGAAGTGAGTACAATCCCCAACCTTTAACCCTCTCACTGCTCTGAGACCTAGTATAAACTAAGGTTGTGTTGCATGATGTACTACAGTACACTCTTAGAAAAAAAAGTTTCCACGGCTGTCTCCAAAGGAAAGCACTTTTTGGTTCCATGTAGAACCTTGTGTACAACCGGAGTGTGTAGTAGGCCAGACAGTGGACATTTGTAACTCAGTAATGTGCCTAAAGACTAGATTACATCTAGAACTACACCAGTTGTTCCCCATAGATAAAATAATACTCACCATGGAAAGTAAGACAAACCATAAACATTTGGACCTAAAAATCTGAGACAAAATAATTAGCTGGTTAAAGGGAAAAGAAAATAACAGAATGTGACAATATCCCCCCTTCCATTATGAATTATGAAACGCCATGTGATTAAATTGCTTGCGATAGCACACTGGCTTTGACCTGTATCAATAGCTTTTTGTTTGCTACTCTACAATGTTTGTCCTCAATGGAAAGAATTTGTCCTAAGTGGAAAGAGTTCATAGACCTAGTTGGACAAAAGTAAAATCAGTCTTCCTGGATGTCAGTCTGTGGGAGAGAAATCATAGAAGTAAAACAGCAGTACAAACTGATGTGCCGTGTGTACAGGTGGTGTTCGAGGCCCACGCGGAGGGACATCGTCACTACACTCTGGCCCTGTTGCTGAGTCCCTTCTCCTACACTACCACGGCTGTCGTGATGAAAGCACACGAGTGACACACAAAATACACACCTGACCAAGCTTAACAAATAAAAGTGCAGGTAAACGACTGACTGGGCCTTCCTTTGTTGTACATACAATGCCACACACATTCACCAACATACTCATATTCCAGACATTCATCGTTGTCCAACTACACATTGCGTGACAACTGTCTGCACTGTTCTGCTGAAGGACAAGGGTCTCGTATGAGTACCAGCCACCTGTCGGAAGAATTTACATTCATGGATTAGTTCAGATCCCTTCTACAGGCTACTGTGTAGGTTAACTAAGGTCATGAATAGTGGTGAAGGTTACTCAAAGGCTAGCACATACCTAAAGCCTAGTTACTGTATAATGCAACTTGTTAAGTACAGTTGAAGTCTGAAGTTTACATACACTTAGGTTGGAGTCATTATAACTAATTTTTCAATGACTCCACAAATTTCTTGTTAAACTAGTTTTGGCAAGATGGTTAGGACATCTACTTCATGCATGACACAAGTCATTTTTCCAACAATTGCTTAGACAGATTTCACTTAAAATTCACTGTGTATCACAATTCCAGTGGGTCAGAAGTTTACATAAACTAAGTTGACTGTGCCTTCAAACAGCTTGGAAAATTCCAGATTCCATGGCTTTAGTAGCTTCTGATAGGCTAATTGACATAATTTGAGTCAATTGGAGGTTTACCTGTGGATGTGTTTCAATGCCTACCTTCAAACTCAGTGCATCTTTGCTTGACATCTTGGGAAAATCAAAAGAAATCAGCCAAGACCTCAATTTTGTTTTGTCCGTTACATCCTTGGGAGCAATTTCCAAACGCCTGAAGGTACCACGTTCATCTGTACAAACAATAGTACGCAAGTATAAACACCATGGGACCACGCAGCCGTCATACCACTTAGGAAGGAGACACGTTCTGTCTCCTAGAGATGAACGTACTTTGGTTTCGAAAAGTGCAAATCAATCCCAGAACAGCAAAGGACCTTGAAGATGCTGGAGGAAACAGGTACAAAAGTATTTATATCCACAGTAAAACGAGTCCAATATTGACATAACCTGAAAGGCCGCTCAGCAAGGAAGAAGCCACTGCTCCAAAACCTCTAAAAATACCAGGACTACGGTTTGCAACTGCACATGAGGACAAAGATCGTACTTTTTGGAGAAATGTCTGGTCTGATGAAACAAATATAGAACTGTTTGGCCATAATGACCATTTATGTTTGGAAGAAAAATGGGGATGCTTGCAAGCTGAAGAACACTATCCCAAACATGATGCTGCCACCCCCATGCTTCATGTTGTGGGGGTGCTTTGCTGCAGGAGGGACTGGTGTACTTCACAAAACAGATGGCATCATGACATCAAACATTAAATGGATATATTGAAGCAAGACATCAGTCAGGAAGTTAAAGCTTGGTTGCAAATGGGTCTTCCAAATGAACAATGACCCCAAGCATACTTCCAAAGTTGTGGCAAAATGGCTTAAGGACAACAAGGTCAAGGTGTTGGAGTGGCCATCACAAAGCCCTGACCTCAATCCCATAGAAAATTTGTGGGCAGAACTGAAAAAGCGTGTGCGAGCAAGGAGGCCTACAAACCTGACTCAGTTACACCAGCTCTGTCAGGAGGAATGGGCCAAAATTCACCCAACGTATTGTGGGAAGCTTGTGGAAGGCTACCCGAAATGTTTGACCCAAGTTAAACAATTTAAAAGGCAATGCTACCAAATACTAATTGAGTGTATGTAAACTTCTGACCCACTCAGAATGTGATGAAAGAAATAAAAGCTTAAATAACTTCTGACATTTCACATTCTTAAAATAAAGTGGTGATCCTAATTGACCTAAACCAGGGAATTTTTACTAGGATTAAAATGTCAGGAATTGTGAAAAACGATGTTTAAATGTATTTGGCTAAACTTCCAAATTCAACTATGTATTGTCTTACACAGTTATTTCTCCATGTATGACATCTCTTTCTGTTTTGGCCTTTTGACAACCTAATGATAATGCTGAGTTCATAACTAAGTGAGAAGGTGGTATTTACTACATACAAATGGGATAAAAAAAATATATAAAATAAAGGATTATATCACCCCTCCAACTGGTAATTACTACTGGGAAACTCGTCTATCATCTGAGCTCCGACTTCTCCCACATGCTGACCTCTGACGTCACCTACTAAGGAAATGCAGTTATATGCAACAAAACATTTATAAAAAGCTTTCTATTAACATGGCTTTTTTCCCCCCGCCGTTTCTCAACGAGTTCAAAACACACGAATGCATCCAACTGGTAATTACCACATTCCCACTTGATTTTAAACACAGCTTAAGGACCAGTGGTCGAAGATGCAGAAAAAGAACACATTCAAAAAAAATCCGTCAGACTTCAGAGGTGTTTCCCAGAACCTGGCAATGAAGTTGTTTATTGTTGACAAAAAGAAAAACAACTTTACAAAGTCTAACAGTTCAACTCTAGTACTCTTTTACTGGCTGTTATACCAAAGATTGTGGAAGATTGACAAGATGGCTAACCGGTCGGCTTCACCATGTAAAAAGTTGTCTGATGTCTGGGGGGAATTATAGCACATGACTATAGGCAACAAAATTGCAGAACAAGACAGAACTGCGAGAAGGTGTGTGGCGCATGAGAAGGCGCTACAACGAATAAAGGTCTTTTATTTTCACAAATGAGTCCTCCGAACAATCTAAAAATTACAAACCCACAAAGTCGAAATGAATATGCCTGACCTCAAATGAGAATTTATGATTTGTAGACCAGGTGACACTAATTTTAAAAAGTCACTACTTCCTCTGCGTCATTCTGCACTTCCTGGCGGACGGTAGTAAAGCGAGAGTCTGCCCTCTGGCTCCAGTTATGACTCTTTGTTCAAACAGAGCAGAGCATATTGAGGAGACTGGAGAGCTGAGGATTCAAGAGGATTGTACATGGTCCAAGCAGCCAGACCTCTGAATAGCAGAAAAATGTATTACAGACAATCATTGATACACACCTACTCAGCCCATTGTCATGGAAACGTATCGTGCGTCTTAATCAGAGCAACTGACTGAAAAAATAAATAAATGAATTAGAAAAGTGCACTCTAACTTCAGTTCAAAAACAATCCAAACCTTTACTGTATCTTTCAAGCAAGAATGCAAAGTGAAAACCGAGGGAAAAAGGCACAAATATGAATACTGCAAAAATGTAATAGTCCACATTACTAATTGTGTAGTGGTGAATATAGTCATTTGAAAGAAGAAAAAAACTATACAGAGGCAGTAGGAAGGGTGAGGGAGGTCCTTGCCCTCCTCACAGGTCAGCTGGGGGTGTAAACCAAACCACTTGTGACCGGGTATAGCCAGCACACTGCCCGGCAGCCCCCTAACCTACCCTTCCCTCCCCCCACTCCCCTCAGAGGCAATAACAATAAATATGTACAGAGGGTGTGGCCATTTGGGACACAGCCAGAACACTGATCCTAGACCAGCTCCAGTGATGGATGCTTTCCATAATTAATCTCTTCAAACTGTTCCCTGAACAAAGTGAAAGAGACAATAACAGGATTAGATACAAAGAAGCGGATCCTTTGTAGCAAGTAAGATGACGGGATCCAGAGAAAGAAGCCACCGACTCAGTGTCTCTGCTACAGTAACTCATAATGCCCTCAAGAGGGACGACAGCTAGGCTGCTCACATCTTCTGCAAGGTATAAAAACAGCGAGAGCATTTATCCAGCATTGCAAAAATCTGTTACGGAGCATAAGGCATAGCACAAGAGAAGCCCCAAACACTGACCTATACCCAGAGCCATATACAGAGAAATACCTTGTATACAGTATGTCATATCGCTTTTAATACCTTGACCCTGATCCCTATGATCAACACTAGTCTGTCAGGTTTCTCTCAACACTGACGAGTTACTGAGACACAATAGAGGACCTCATGGGAAGAGAATGAAAAGGGGAAGGAAGGAAAGACGAGTAGAGATAAGTGCAGAAGAGAGGTAGGTAGAATGATGATAATGGGTAACAGAAGTGGAACTTTGGCACGGTTGACCACCTCCAAAAGAATGTCTTTTTAGATTCTGTCTCGCCTCATCTGATTGGTCAGAAATACACCATTGAGGTCTTATGTGACCGTTGTAGCCACGTCAGTGACAAAACAAAGACAGACTTTATTTAGCCTGGTGCTTTGTTAACCACTTTAGCTTATGAACAAAAATGACTGTTCCTCCCCAGCACTACAAGAGTGACAGGACCGAGAGAGCAAGGTTGTGTCCCAAATGACACCCTACTCCCTGTATGGTTTACTTCTTTTTGCCAGGACGCATAGAAGTCCAGTCGAAAGTAGTGCACTTTAGGACACAGGGTGCCATTTCCAACAAACCCCATGTTTGGAGCAGGACAGGAGTATCCCAGTTTGATTCACACTCTCGTTCTCCTGCATTCTTGCAGTACTGTTATGGAGAAAACCTGGGTTGTTTGAATAGAGCAGTTCTACTTGAGAAGTACACTTGACAAATGAACAAATCACTAGAAAAACACAGAAAAGTACATTATGCATAAATATGAAGTGTATGAGAAACAACTATGTACAAGAAAAAAAACAAAGTAAAAAATAAAATACCTCCTACATTTTTCCTTGCTAATCTTAGTGCTAAATATTTAAGAATTTCAAGTCTTTATGGCCCAAGTTACAGTCTGTACCATTTAAGAACAGGGTTAGCTGTTAGCATTAGCTTCCATTCTCTCATTCTGGCCCTCTCAATGCCTTGCAAGCTTATTAGGAACACACCACAGTTCAGACCAATAATGTATACAAACCCTGGATTGCTAATGCTATTGGCCAGTAAGAGGCTTTGAAGCCACCGGTCAGTAATATTGGCACACCACAGAAGAAGCAGTCCTCCATAGGAATGAATGAAATTCTACACAGGACAAAATTACAAGTATTTTTGTTGTAGTAATGGGAACAGTAGCATTAGAACTTTCAATAAAGTATACTTTAAGGAAAACAAATTATTTGTATGTTTACTCTATTACACACTTAATGCATACTTTTAAATTGTGAGCTAAACATGAATAAATGCCTTTCTACAGTTTCAAAAATATTTTTTTTGCGATGTAGACAGAGTGCCAAGATGGAGTGCTGGTAGCTTCAAAACCTCGCCTGTCGTCAGTCATCTAGTGTATATATAAATTATTGGTTCAGACAGACACACTGCCCAATCTGCAAGCTCACACTCATTAAAGACACCTAACATATGCTCAAACACATGGTCCAGTTACCTAATACATGAGCGCCACACACACACACACACACACACACACACACGTTTGAAACATAATCCTGTATCAAACACACTGTATAAACTCCTCCATAATAACAGACTACAAATACCAGAGGAAAAATGACATCTAGCTTTAGAATCTTCAGTCTTAAGCTCTGCTCCAGGTTGTTGCAGGTGGCTTGCTGTTGAAGGCTCAGCAAGCCTGACATAACACCCTGGACCAGAGTGACTATAGTCCTCTGACCTGTCTTTCTGTACAGGAGCACCCTCCATAACGTCAGTAAGTCTTTTCACGCAGTGCACCTCGAGGGAAAAAAAGACACAAAAGGCTAAACTGGAACAAAATATAGACATCTCAAAATGATATAAATTATGATTAAAGGAAAAAAAACATCTGGTAATAAAATAAATTAAGGCATGCAAAAGAATGTCAGCCTAAGAGATTGGTATATTTTCTTTTTTAAGCCATCTATTGTTAGAACATCTTCCCATTTAAATGGAAGAACCAGGTAAGTCCTCAGGAAGGTAGCTGCCAAAACAAAAGTCAAATCCACTGGAATAACAACAGGCTCTGAGCGTTTAAAAGGCTGAATATTTACATACGTGTTCTGTGCTCGAGCTTTAAGTATTTACATACGTGCTCTGTGCATCATGCGTGTCAGCAGTGCAGCAAAGGAACAGCAAAACACTCATGTGACACAGAGAAACAGGATAGTGCTTTAAAACGTCCGTTAAAAAAAGGCAAAAACTGGAGAAAAAAATAAACATTTGACCATTTCAGAAAATGTACATCACAAATAAGTCACCTTCACTTAGCGCCTGTCCTCTTTAAGGAATATGTTTCATTTTTTTTAGCCGAACGGTGTAAAAATGATATAAAGTGAAGACACAAAATGTCTGTTGGCTTGTAAGTTGATGGTACTGAGATGTTGATGAAAACTGTGCTGAGCTGTGAGATAAAGGCAAAGTCCCAAATGGCACCTTTTTCCCCTATATAGTGCACTACTTTTGACCAGAGCACTAAGGACCCTGGGCAATATATAGGGAATAGGGTGTGGTTTGGGAGGCAACCAGAGAGCCATGGTTCTGAGGCTGAGCCTGACACTTTAAGGCTTTGCAGTAAACATCTGATGTGAAAACAACACTGCCTCTCCCTCCTCACACTGAATCATGACATGTTGATGTTAAGTAGCTTAATAGCTAAA
Source organism: Oncorhynchus tshawytscha (assembly GCF_018296145.1). Lineage (NCBI taxonomy): Eukaryota > Metazoa > Chordata > Actinopteri > Salmoniformes > Salmonidae > Oncorhynchus > Oncorhynchus tshawytscha. Next base: position 70,700,280 of record NC_056433.1, read on the forward strand.
GCCAGCATGGACACATTGGCATGCAGAGACACACACACCCCGCCCCATCTCAACATCCACAATCCTCACAGAACACACACACAATTGTTCGATTAAACAGACCCTATGTCCCTTCCGCTTTCATATTTTAGTTGGACATTTTCTTCAGAGTAAGGTTTCTTGGCAGCGTTACACGGTGTGCCTCCCACCACACCCCCAGCCCCCCTCTGCCCTGCTTTGGGGTCCCAGTTGGAGTGTGAGGGGGTGTGATGAGGTCAGGGACAGTGGGGGTCAGAGTTCAGTAGTCTGTAATGGGGGCCAGGTCAGGGTGGAGGTCCACGGTGATGTTCTTGTACAGGGAGCTCAGGGAGATCTCAGGGGTGTAGTTGAGGTTGTTCAGTCCATCCAGGTGCTGCCTCTCTTTGGAATACCTCAGTAACTTGTACCTGGAGAGAGGACAGGGAGGGTGAGGATAAGCTAGCAGTTAACATCCATACTGACAGTCACAAAACGGCATCCTATTCCCTAGATTTAAATACATATTCCCTAGGTGCCCTGAACAAAAGTAGTTCACTACGAAAGGAATAGGGTTTCATTTCAGGTGCAGACACAGGGAAAGAGAGGAGAGGTGGTGAAGCTAGCCGTTACAGTAGGATTTATACCTGGAGTCACAGTGAAACGAGAGGATTGGCCTAGTTCGTGTGGTGGAAAAATGAGAGAAGGTGATATACTTGTGACTGGTGATTTGCAGGCCCTGAGGTCCAGCGTGATGACTCCATCACGATTTATGACATTGTGTTTGGATGGCTGACCATTTGTGGGCTGTCACAGGGGTCAAACACACCTTATCTGTGGAATTCATGGAGAAGAGATGTTCCCACAGATCCCTGGGAGCACGGACACGTTGGTGTGAAGACTGATGAAAACTTGAGGAAATGAATGTAAGTGTGAATTAAATTGTAAATGTTTGGACTGTTTCAAGAGTTAATAAAGAGCTATGAATTTTGATATGTTTTATTGTACTGTAAGTGGTACAGATTTGTTTGTCGGACAGAGGACATTTCAAAGAGGGAGCAACACGGTGCGTTCCTATAATTTAAATTGAGTTGATTAGAATCTGGATGTGTTTTCCTGTCTTTTATTTTTTTTAAATGTTCATTTAAGTTTCTGCTTGAATTTGGTTTAAAAGGACAGTGAATTTCTCCATACTTTGAGAAGTTGCTAACAAGCTCCTGTGTGTATTACACACAAGTTTACTCTTAGAGATGATTCTTAACTGAAGACATGGGTAACCACGTTAGTGCCTTCAGAAAGTATTCATAACCTGACGTGTTCCACATCTTGTGTTACAGCCTGAATTCAAAATGGATTCAAAATACATGTTTCATCCTCACCTATCTACACACAATACCTCATAATGACAAAGTGAAAACCTGTTTTCAGACATATTTGCAAATTGATTGAAAATGAAACAAATCTAATTTACATAAAGTATTCATACCCAAGTCAATACTTAGTAGAAGCACCTTTGGCAGCGATTACAGCTGTGAGTTTTTCTGGGTAAGTCTAAGAGCTTGCCACACATGTATTGTACAAAATCTGCCCATTATTATTTTCAAAATTCTTCAAGGTCTGCCAAATTAGTTGTTAATAATTGCTAGATAAAACTGCTTGAAAATCTATGGCAGACCTAAGTCAAAACTGTAACTTGGCCACTCAGGAACATTCACTGTCTTCTTGGTAAGCAATTCCAGTGTAGATTTGGCCTTGTTTTTAGGTTATTATCCTGCTGAAAGGTGAAGTCATCTTCCAGTGTCTGTTGGAAAGCAACCTGAACCAGGTTTTCGTCTAGGATTTTGCCTGTGCTTAGCTACATTCCGTTTATTTTTTATACTGAAAAAAACAGGCATACACATAACATGATGCAGCGACCCCTAGGTTTGAAAATAATGATGAGTGATACTCAGTAATGTGTTATATTGGATTTGCCCCAAACATACAACTTTGTATTCAGGACAAGGGAATTGCTTTGCTGCTTTTTTTGCAGTACTACATTTTATTTAACTAGGCAAGTCAGTTAAGAACAAATTCTTATTTACAATGACAGCCTACCAAAGGGTCTCCGGCGGGGTTGGGAGCTGGGATAAAAAAATATAAAGACAAGACACACATCACGACAAGAGACAACACCACATAAAGAGAGACCGAAGACAACATAGCACAGCAGCAACACATGACAACACAGCATGGTAGCTATACAACATGGTAGCAGAACAAAACAGGGTACAAACAACACAAAGGGAAAGAAGGTTGAGGCAATACATCACGTTAGTGCCATGTTGAAAACAGGATGCATGCTTTGGAATATTTTTGTTCTGTACAAGTTTCCTTCTTTACACTCGGTCAAATCAGGTTAGTATTGTGGAGTAACTACAATGTTGCTGATCCATCCTCAGTTCTCCCATCACAGCCATTAAATTCTCTGTTTTAAAGTCACCATTGGCCTCATGGTGAAATCCCTGAGCAGTTTCCTTCCTCTCTGGAAACTGAGTTAGGAAGGACGCCTGTATCTTTGTAGTGACTGGGTGTATTCATACACCACCCAGTGTAATTAAGAACTTCACCATGCTCAAAGGGATATTCATTGTCTGCTTTTTATTTATTTTTTAACCATCTACCAATAGGAGCCCTTTGGAAGACCTCTGGTCTCAGTTTGAAATTCACTGCTAGACTGAGGGACCTTACATATAATTGTATGTGTGGGGTACAGAGATAAGATGGTCATTCAAAATTCATCTTAAACATTATTGCACACAGAGTCCATGCCACTTATTATGTCACTTGTTAAGCACATTTTTACTCCTGAACTTACTTGGGCTTGCCATAATAAAAGGGTTTGAATACTTATTGACTCAAGACATTTCAGCTTTTTCGTTTATGTGTAAAAATATCTAAAAACATAATTCCACTTTGACATAGGGGAATTGTGTGTAGGCCAGGGACAACAAAATAATCTCAATTTAATCCATTTAAAATTCAGGTTGTAACAAAATGCATAAAAAGGCAAGGGGTTTGAAGACTTTGAGGGCACTGTAAGTCTAAGTCTATTGGTGATGGTAATTACACAGTCTAATGTATTTCATGTACACCAATTGTTTGAGTGTTTATTATGACTAATACATTCTATTAGTTGAATTGAGTAAATGCATTCCTGGTTCATGGAGTAATTATTTGAATGACTATACATGCTTATAAAATGTAGTTTAACTACTATTGGTAGTTATCTACACCAGTGGTTCCCAACCGTTTTCATTTACTGTACCACCAACTGAATTTAGCTCTGCCCGGAGTATCCCTGAAGTACCACCTCATGTGCATTTTACCAGTAGGCCTATGGTCTCATGAGTCTTCTCAAGCACCCCGCATGAATAGGACAAGTACCCCCAGGAGTCCTAGTACCCCTGGTTGGGAACCACTGATTTACACTATACATGCTTGGATAACACCTTGACGTCTCTGATCTGCTTGCTCAAATTAATGCTAGAACTTTGGTCGCCAGGATTAGCTATTGTAGTCTCGTAATAATTGTATAGCAGGCAAGTTAGCCTAGTGGTTAGTGTTGGACTAGTAAACGGAAGGTTGCAAGTTCAAACCCCCGAGCTGACAAGGTACAAATCTGTCGTTCTGCCCCTGAACAGGCAGTTAACCCACTGTTCCTAGGCCGTCATTCAGAGACACACAGCCAGTTGCATTTATTCACATAATATTGGAGTCAGATTAAAGAAAGTAGTTATTATATTCAACATAAATAGTTGAATAATTTCCACAAAACTACATTAGCACTTAGTATTGACACCAAATCAATTACACACCACAGGGATCCTTAGCTAGCATAAGCATAATGACACCAGGGGAATCCTTAGTTAGCATTAATGCTAATGAAATTAGGGGGAACCTTATCTTCAGCATTTGATTTGACTTATTAGGATCCCCATTAGAGACAGCTAATCTTCATGTGGTACGACAAATAACAAAAAGACAGATTACATACATTTAAAAACATGTAGTGTGTGTGCGCATCTATCAGTTACACATACAGTGCATTCGGAAAGTATTCAGACCCCTTGACTTTTTCCACATTGTATAAGACTTATTTTAAAATATTTCTCTCATCAATCTACACACAATACCCGATAATGACAAAGCGAAAACAGGTTTTTAGAAATGTATTAAAAATAAAAACAGGAATACCTTAATCAAATAAGCATTCAGACCCTTTGCTTTGAGACTCTAAATTTAGCTCATCTGGTTTCCATTGATCATCCTTGAGATGTTTCTACAACTTGATTGGAGTCCACCTGTGGTAAATTCAATTGATTGGACATGATTTGGAAACTGAGCAGTCGGGGGAGAAGGGCCTTGGTCAGGGAGGTGATCAAGAACCCAATAGTCACTGACAGAGCTCCTCTGTAGACATGGGATAACCTTCCAAAAGAACAACCATCTATGCAGCACTCCACCAATCAGGCCTTTACGGTAGAGCGACCAGACGGAAGCCACTCCTCAGTAAAAGGCACATGACAGCCCGCTTGGAGTTTACCAAAAAGGCACCTAAAGGACACTCAAACCATGAGAAACAAGATTCTCTGGTCTGATGAAACCAAGATTGAACTCTTTGGTCTGAATGCTAAGTGTCACATCTTGAGAAAACCTGGCACCATCCCTACGGTGAAACATGGTAGTGGCGACTAGTCAGGATTGAGGGAAAGATGAACGGAGCAAAGTACAGAGATCCTTGATAAAAACCTGCTCCAGAGCGCTCAGGACCTCAGACTGGGCGACGGTTCACCTTCAACAGGACAATGACCCTAAGCACACAGCCAAAACAACGCAAGAGCGGATTTGGGACAAGTCTCTGAATGTTCTTGAGTTGCCCAGCCAGAGCCCAGACTTGATCCCAATCGAACATCTCTGGAGAGACCTGAAAATAGCTGTACAGTGACACTCCCCATCCAACCTGACAGTGCATGAGAGGAACTTCAGAGAACAAAATGGTAGAAACTCCCCAAATACAGGTGTGCCAAGCTTTTAGTGTCATAACCAAGAAGACTCGAGGTTGTGATCGCTGCCAAAGGTGCTTTAACAAAGTACTGAGTGAAAGGTCAGAATACTTATATAAATGTAATACATTTAATCAATTTTAGAATAAGGCTGAAACATAACAAAATATGGAAAAAGTCAAGGGGTCTGAATAATTTGAATGCACTGTACACACAAGCATAAGAACCCCAGAAGGTTCCTTAGTGTAAGCTGATTCATTAGCATTAAAGCTATCTGCTCCAGTTGCAGAAGGAAAACCCTAACCCCAAAAGAGAAACTCTCCCCCTACTCTGAACCCCGGGAACAGGGAGTATCTGCTGTATGTGCAACAGCTAATGGGGATCCAAATAAACTAAACGCTGTCCGTCCCTCCCTCCAGTGCTCTAGGGTAGTTACTCTGGAGGCTGTATGAGGATCAGTCCTCTAGGACAGAGTTACTCTGGAGGCTGTATGAGGATGAGACCTGGTTTACTTGAGTAAAGAGACATGACTCAACAGGGCAAAAGGGACTAGGCCAATGAACAGGAGGTTAAATAACTCAAAGCTGGCAGAGCAAACACCTACACAAACCCTGGAAGGAAAGCAACCCCTATTCTATTGATCATATCTCTCTGTGTACACCAAGGCTAGCAGGACTACAGAATTGTGATAGTCAGAAAGTCTGAAATATATCACACAGTTGACTGTTCCATGAGTACAATAACATTAAAGTTATTGATAATTAAGATGAATAGAAGCAATTTAAAGCGAACACCAATAAAATTTGATTTAAATGCAGCGACATCCCTGCCTGCAGAGGGCGCTGGACAACCTGCTCAATGGGGAGTAATGGATGAGGAAACAGCTGCATTCAAGTAGCGAGTAACAATGAACCCTATAAGGAGATAGAAACCTTTACCAGAGCAGAGAGTATTGAAAGAGCAAAGCTAATTTGACGTTTAAGGTAATGCTAGGTAAACATTCTTTGACATGGTGACGCCACCGTCGATGCACAGCTAATGCGTGTCTGTGCGCGCGTTACTGACCTGCCGAGGAACTGCACTTCTCCTCGGTGGTGGTGTGGGATGGACTTGTATTTACCCATCTCTCCCTCCGGCCTCGTGACATTCAGACCAGCATAGTGCACTCTGGGGGAGAGAAGGGGACAGATAGTCTTTCACTAAGTTACCCAATTAGATATTACATGTCTGTCTCCCTCAAACACACAGCCAACTGACAAACTCACTGACCTGTTCCACAGGTCATCATCCTCTCCTCCCCAGCCCCAGAATGCATTGGGAAAGCCGTTGATCTTGCGGAACTGCTCCACTGTAAGTCCACTCACGCCACCGAAGAACTCACTGTAGGGTAGACTGTGCAAAACACACACAGACACTGTTACACATACACACCTGTAACACATACACACAGACAGGGGACAGACAACTACATAGCCAAGCTCTGCCTGGGGAGCGAGTGAGTGTTAAAACAACAAGGGAAAAAGTGAGAAACCTTACCAGTCAGTATCAAAGGTAAGCACCAAGCAACAAAGAACAAGTCTGGCTGTGTTACAACACACAATTAGGTTTTCAGACTACGTACAATACAGCCATCAAATTTAGAAGAGATGCACACATAACCAGAGAGGATAATCTGTTCATAAACTAAGCCTTACTTCAGGACTTTGTAAGAGCCAATGACAACATGGTTTAGCCTTCAAGCCTGTGTTTTACAGCCTGTTTAAATGAAGCGGTTTATTCCCAAATTATTCTCACATTGAACAAAACTCAGAGAAAATCATGAAAACATTCATTAATTCCTTTTGTTGTAGAAATAAGTCTGTAATGAAAGAAAAGGAACATGTAAAATATTTAACAATAATGACCATAAATAAATCAACATAAAGAGACTCTTCAGTACATGTCTCAAATACCATGCAGGAAGTGAAACCATAGTATGGTTATGGGAGAGCGTCAACTCTCCATGTCTCATCTTCGGTCACTAAACAAGATCAGAGGTCCTATTTTCCCCTTGAATGAGGAGGCGGTCTAATGAAGTGCTTTTCTAAGTGTTTCTTGGAAGATGTGCCTGGGGCATTGACTTGTTGACACGACATGTTCATAACTAGTCAGGTCATGACAAGGTCACTTGTGACTTGCTGTGTGCCCTGGGCGTGTTCAGTGACTTACAGGTACATGTACTTGTCCAGTTTGGCTGCGAAGTGGCGAGGCATCTGACCACAGCCGTAGTAGTTACGGTCATTCTCTGGGATGTGGTCGACATCGTGGAACACCAGACAGTCCCAGTCCAGATCCTTCATGGCCTCCAGGAAACCCACATTAAACAACATGGCTCTGTTGAAGGGCTGCGTCCCAGACTGTAGGAGAGAGAGGGGGAAAGATGGAGGAACGAGAGAAAGACACATTAAATAACATGGCTCTGTCTACATCATAGATTCTATATTTCTCACCAGTGGGTGGCAGAGTTGACAAAACAAAGAGAACAAATAGGATGACAGTATAAATGTGGGCAGTAACAACAGATCTTGTTTACAGACAAACAGAAAATGGTGTTACCTGCTCGATGACGTAGTATGCGAACTGCAATCTCTGTCTCTGCAGTATGGGGGTGAGGTGCTGGAAAAGGATGGGAAGGTGCTCGTGGCGGTTACGGAACGGGATCAAGATGGCTACCTACACAAAGAGCGGGGACAGTCAGAGCGGGGACAGTCAGAGCGGGGACAGTCAGAGCGGGGACAGTCAGAGCGGGGACAGTCAGAGCGGGGACAGTCAGAGCGGGGACAGTCAGAGCGGGGACAGTCAGAGCGGGGACAGTCAGAGCGGGGACAGTCAGAGCGGGGACAGTCAGAGCGGGGACAGTCAGAGCGGGGACAGTCAGAGCGGGGACAGTCAGAGCGGGGACAGTCAGAGCGGGGACAGTCAGAGCGGGGACAGTCAGAGCGGGGACAGTCAGACATACCCACAGCATGTATAAGCTCATGTGTTTTGAATTCAGGGGAAGCATAAGATACATTTCTAATAAAATAAAATAAAGACAGGTGAATAGAAATATGACTACAGTTACATTTCTATATTGATAAGAGATAAGAAAAGTAGTAAAATAACTGACATGTCCACAGTCCTACATGTCCACAGTCCTACCTTCCAGCGTGGTTTGCAGTCCTTGGGTTTCCAGTGGCCACCAAACTGAACATCCAGATACTTAGAAAACTTCAGATCAATCTCCTCCATAGGAATCTCAGTCATATTCACATCTATAGGACCCTCTGTGAATACACAACACAGACCTGTTTAACAAACATCACTACTATACATAGCTATGGGGAAGGACACCCTACAAAGACGGCACAACACTTAACATTCAACTAAAGACTGTCATACGGTCAGTAATCACAGGTTTTTAAACCAGAAGACACACACATCACGCATTGACGTGAACATAGTGGTAGGACTAAAGCTGGAATAGACCCCGTCACCACAAACCAAATGTGATTAAAGTCAAATTTAACTAAAAAAATATATTATGAGCCCGAAGCGCTAGACTGACAGAATGTGTGTGTGTACAAAACATTACGATATTGAGTTGCACCTCCTTTTGCCCTCAGAACAGCCTCGATTCATCAGGGCATGGACTCTACAAGGTGTCAAAAGCATTTCACAGGGATGCTGGCCCAAGTTGACTCCAATGCTTCCCACAGTTGTGTCAATTTGGCTGGATGTCCTTTGGGTGGTTGACCATTCTTGATTTTCTATTTAACTAGGCAAGTCAGTTAAGAAAAAAATTCTTATTTACAATGATGGCCTACCAAAAGGCCTCATGCAGGGACAGGGGCTTGGGATTAAAATATAATATAAACATTGGACAGCACAACAAGAGAGACAACACTACATAAAGAGACACCTAAGACAACATAGCAAGGCAGCAACACATGACAACACAGCATGGTAGCAGCGTAAAACATGGCAAACATTATTGAGCACAGACAACAGCACAAAGGGTAAGAAGGTAGAGACAACACATCACGCAAAGCAGCCACAATCGATACACACAGGAAACTGTTAAGTGTGAAAAACACAGCAGTGTTGCAGTTCTTGACACAAACCGGTGCACCTGGCACCTATTACTATACCCCGTTCAAAGGCACTTAAAATCTTTTGTCTTGCCCATTCACCCTCTGTATATTACACATACACAATCCATGTCAATTTTCCCAAGGCTTAAAAATAAATGTAACCGTCTCCTCCCCTTCATCTACACTGATTGAAGTAGATTTAACAGGTAACATCAATAAGGGATCATAGCTTTCACCTGGTCAGTCTGTCATGGAAAGAGCAGGTGTTCTTACTGTTTGGTTACACAAACTGTATGTGTGCCATAGAACAGTCCTCCCATTTGTCTTCAGACTTCACTGACAGCACAGAGGGGATTATCATTAACGCAAAACATTTAACTTTTGCCAGAGCATCCATCTAGATCTAACCAGCGTGATAACAGCCTAGTGAGGGAGAGGCGGTGTGACAAAGATGAGAGAGAGAGGCAGTGTGACAAAGATGAGAGAGAGAGGCGGCACAAAGACACACCAAAGAGTAGCTTACCTCATGAGAGTAGTTACATAATATCATCACCTGATCTCAGTAAGATTCTCTTAGTTGGCAAATTGATGTTTGAAGGTTAGTATTCTGGTTACTTACTCATAGAAGGTAAGCGTTCTGGACAGGGGAGGTTCTGGGCATATGTGAAGTTCTCAGGAAGGTATGTGGTTGGTTGAACCATATATTCACTGGAGTTACTGCCATCTGGGTAATCTACAGAAACAAAACAATGACATGTAAATAAATGTTTTTCTTTGGACTTTTCCCATCTTCCCCCTTTTAGGTAGCTAAGAGAGGGATCATGCTGATTAATAGGTAGTGTGTGTGTGTGTGTGTGGGGGGGCAGTTCAAACAACATGAGACGAAGTGCAGGCAAAAATCACAAGAACAGAAGGAAAATAGCAATTCTCACTCCCTCAGATTGTGAGCGAGGGCCATTTATGGGATTTCTGGCTGCCCACCGTCCCATGTTGGTTAAAGCACTGTCAAGCCTACTACCCTGCTAATACAGGAGGTTGGCTAGACGGGTTGGTGGGACGGGGGTCTCCAATCCAACTCACCTGTGCCGTTGAGGGTACTGTTCTTATTGGTGTAAAGTCTGATCATCTGGCCAATGGTCCTCACGTTATCCCTCAACATGATACCCTGGGCCTGCACCATGAAGAAGTAGGTGTTGGCTGAGAGAGGGGGGTGGAGAGAGGGGGAGATGGTGGAGAGAGAGATGGAGGTAATAAGCCGGAGCGGGGCAGAGAGGTAACAAGAGGAAGACGGGGAGAGAAGGGGAATACAGGTGCAAGGACAGAGCGAGAGAGAGATAGGATGGAAGAGATATGAGGACGACAAGGTGCAAGGACAGGGAGAGATAGGATGGAAGAGATATGAGGACGACAAGGTGCAAGGACAGAGAGAGAGAGGATGGAAGAGATATGAGTACGACAAGGTGCAGGGACAGAGCGAGGGAGAGATGAGGATGACGAGGTGCAGGGACAGAGCGAGATAGGATGGAAGAGATGAGGACGACAAGGTGCAGGGACAGAGCGAGAGAGATGAGGACGACGAGGTGGAATACAGGTGCAGGGAGGAAGAGAGAGAGGATGGAAGAGAGATGGAGGACAACAAGGGAGGGGGAATACAGGTACAGGGAGGAATAGAGAGAGGGACAGAAAAAGGAAGAGTGAAATCAGAAGTGTTTTGAGTGGTTCAATTACACCCCCTTCACGTACCAGTCTAGTGACTCCTACGTGCAGTGACAGTAAATTAGCAGACTCACGTCATCAGCGTTAAAGCTTCCTCTCCCTCAGCCTCTTGGCCATAAAGGAACAACCTTCGCTGTCACTGGCCCAAAGCCACGGTTTAACGCCCAGCAGCAGCTAGCGATGAGACGCACCGGGCCGACGGGCAAGATAAGAGGCACGATAAGAGGAAATTCCCTGTCTCAGGTTGCATCCTAAATAGCACCCTATAGTGTGCACTACACACTATGGTGCCCAGTCAAAAGTAGTGTGATATATAGAGAATTGGGTGCCATTTGGAACTCAGACTCACGGTAGACTACAGACAGGCAGCAGGGCCCTGAATCATTTACCACTATTCACTACTGCAGCAAAACAGCCAGGGTGCACAGACACACCTCATCAGCTAAGGTTACACACACACACACCTTGTCAGTTTACACACTCAAGCATTTAATCAATTACAAACACAGTCACATCATCAAATACACACACAGATTGCAACGCCACAAACTCTCACCCAGACACCACACTCTCCCAGCCCCGCATTTTAGCACACCTTCTGCATGCCTTGCTTTATCACCCATTACAGAGGACCTTAAGTTGATCCTGTGTGGCAGTTCAGTTCTTTCATCTTTATAAGGATGCAAACCTGCCACAGCAAACAATGACAGTGTTGTTGAATGATGGATTCCATAAGTATGACACCCTCTCAGTCTGCAGTGTGTGCGTACCCTGTGTATGTGTACAGTGTGCAAGCATTAATGTGTGTATGCGTGAGTGTATCCACTTCGGTAAAAATTATCGCCTCTGAGCAGTCTTATCAGAAGCAGCCAGACTTTCTTCGACCAGAGGGGTTGGGGGCGAGGACAGGTCAAGCACTACGAGCCCATTCCAATGAAACGCTAACAAATACATTCACAGACGCCTTTTCAGGCTAAGTAACAAGGCTTCAACCAGGACTGCAGCTCTGACTAGCCTATAGTATAGCCTAACAGCATAAAGCAAATAAACCTTGTTACTGTTATTAGAGAGTGTAAGACTGAGTCTGAACCACAAACATTTGCAAATCAGGGTCAGTGCTGTGCCATCACAACTAGGGCATCATCACACTTTTTAAACAATGTAAAAGCACAGATGAGTGTGTGTGTGTGTGTGTGTAACATACTCTTTGTGCTGCTGACCGTAGCTAACTGTGGAATACGAACTGTGACCAACTGACTATATAATCCAGACCCGTTACATAATCAAACTGTCCCAATCATTGGAGACAAGGCGCACAAACAAACAGAACATCCAATATTAAAGAACGGAGGCCAGCATCCTGGAGTCGCCTCTTCACTGTTGACATTGAGACTGGTGTTTTGCTATTAAATGAAGTTGCCAGTTGAGGACTTGTGAGGCATCTAGTTTGAGAAACAATGTACTTGTCCTCTTGCTCAGTTGTGCACTGGGGCTTCCCACTCTTTCTATTCTGGTTAGATACCGTTTGCGCTGTTCTGTGAAGGGAGTAGTACACAGCGTTGTACAAAATCTACAGTTTCTTGGCAATTTCTCACGTGGAATAGCCTTCATTTCTCATAACAAGAATAGACTGACGAGTTTCAGAAGAAAGTGATTTGTTTCTGGCAATTTTGAGCCTGTAATCGAACTCACAAATGCTGATGCCCCAGATACTCAACTAGTCTAAAGAAAGCCTGTTTTGTTGATTATTTTATCAGGACAACAGTTTTCAGCTGTGCTAACATAATTGCAAAAGGGTTTTCTAATGAACAATTAGCCTTTCAAAAGATAAACTTGGATTAGCTAACACAACATGCCATTGGAACACAGGAGTGATTGTTGCTGATAATGGGCCTCTGTACACCCATGTAGATATTCCATTAAAAATCAGGTGTTTCCAGCTACTATAGGCATTTAGAACATTAACAATGTCTACACTGTATTTCTGATCAATTAGATGTTATTTTAAAAATGGACAAAATGTGCTTTTCTTTGAAAAACAAGGACATTTCTATGTGACCCCTAAATTTGAGCGGTATTATACGTTTGAAATGAGTTTTTGTCCCCATCCAGTCAGTTGTGTCACTGTGCTCATCTGGGAGAGCTAACAACTTTGGTGACAATTACCACATCAGCCAGTCACTCCAGGATGTTTTGTTATATTTGCAGGGGGGAAATAGTTGATTTTGCTGCAGCAATTCTGACATTTTTGCATTTAAAGATGCTATGAATTTTTTGCAAAAATGCACTGACATGGGAAGATGTTTGTTGACGTGGCTTGATTTAGCCATATTATGCAGTTATTGGTTGAAATTGCGAGCCCCCTTTTTGTACTGTGGTGATGGGTCCATTTTATGTGATAATATTGCAATGATTTGCCTCTTCTATGCAGAAATAGTGCAGTGATAGGTCCAACTTACAAGCCCTCATAATATGCAGGACATTGTTCATTTTGCTAAACACTTTGGAATCACAGAACCCTGCAGGGACTGAACAGCACACCACACCACAACAAAACCAATGCCTAGACAGGTCATCCCAGGCCAGCCACACAGAACCCTGCAGGGACTGAACAGCACAGCACACCACAACAAAACCAATGCCTAGACAGGTCATCATAGGCCAGCCACACAGAACCCTGCAGGGACTGAACAGCACACCACAACAAAACCAATGCCTCAGGTCATCCCAGGCCAGCCACACAGAACCCTGCAGGGACTGAACAGCACACCACAACAAAACCAATGCCTAGACAGGTCATCATAGGCCAGCCACACAGAACCCTGCAGGGACTGAACAGCACACCACAACAAAACCAATGCCTAGACAGGTCATCCCAGGCCAGCCACACAGAACCCTGCAGGGACTGAACAGCACACCACAACAAAACCAAAGCCCTAGACAGGTCATCCCAGGCCAGCCACACAGAACCAGTCAGTGGACCACACCCATGACATTTAGGCCTAAAAACAATGTCCCCGCTCTATTTCTGTGCAGTTTCAAAATCAAACATTTTAACCAGTAGGCCCCTAACATATGGTATACAAAGTCAGGTGAATCTCTTTTTTGCCATCAAAACTAAACACATTGATCCATGTATTATTTTTTTTTTTCTCTAAGTGCTGACTTGACCAGCTCCTCAGTAGAAACCATCCATGCATGGCCTGAAAACGGCTTTGTCTGAGATAGTCTTTGAAGAGAAAGGGTTAGGTTTCAGCTAATGTGACAAACGCTACAGTAGCCAGAGTTGCCCAAATTGCAAATGTAGGCGGGACATAGTCAGTGGGAAGTTCCTGAGATATCAAACAGAGAATTACTCTGTGCAGTCTTGCCAACTCCTATGGTCATAGTTAAACATTTATGTAGTGTTTCCAGATTTCTATGAAATATGACCTATATGACTTACAATAATGAGGGAAATAGTTTTCCTACCAAAAAAAGGTAATTAAGCATGTTAAAAAGCACATGTTCTGTGTTGGACTGGTGTGGGTGTACCCCAACAACAGAATGATGTGGACATATACCAGTCATTAAAAATATTAATGCAAGTAGACCGCTGAATGACCAGATCATCTTCCTCAGGATCATGACTTTCTCAATGAGGAAATAGCAAGCTTTTTTTTTTTATAGTCTGTTTGAGGTACAAGTTTGAGGTGGGGTTTATAAGTGTTTTTTTCTCCATCCAATATATGCTTTGGCCACAAATATGAATATAGTATGAGTGAACAACATTATTTGGGTATGAGTTAACAGAATATTAACTTTTAAGTGAGATTTTAACTGAACAGTTACTTTAACAGCATGGACAAGTCTGGGACCAGGTTTGTGTCTCCAGGCTGTCTGTTGTCTTTGTCAAAACAGTGCTGCAGAACAGTAGTTATAATATCAGCACTATGTCCATAATGTGATCCTTATGGCTTAGCAGTAGCCATAACACTGTACCATTCATAGTTACAGTGTGTGACTATGGACATAGGCTTAACAGCTGGTTAACTATGTGTAAACAAAAGCCTGTGTTGCTTCAGAAAACAAAAGGCCCAAGTAATTTTAGCTACTGCTAGCTATAGAGAGATTTTGCCCATGGGACAATGAATTTGCTGATCAAAGAAACAAACGGCTCCAAAATAACTTTCAAGACAAGTGTTAACCTACTTGGAAACAGCTGGTCTATTGCCATCTTAGTAAGCATTGGCTGACTAATGGTATAGACATGGGTCCTATTCTAGGTTACCTTGCTCACTCTCTGTTCATGTGAAATAAATATAGACCTATCATTTTAGCTGTACCCTAGCTACTAAACCAGCTAGCTAGCAGGATTGACAGAAGCATGACAGATGTTTATAAGAGCTTGTTGCCAATGGGTAGCTAACAGACCCAGTCAATCATCAGTTAAATGTTTTTTATGAAATCCCTGAAAGAAAATGATTTAGTTAGGATAACTTGCTAGCTTATTACATTGTTAGACGGCTGGTTTCCGAGCAAGCAGACAAGTTGCAAAATCGGGATAGCTCTCAGTCAATGTTGCTACAGTAACCAGTTAGCTATATTGTGCTGCTAGCTAATTAACGGTAGTTGGCTACATTGTGCTGCTGGCTAACTAACGGTAGTTGGCTATATTGTGCTGCTAGCTAATTAACGGTAGTTGGCTATATTGTGCTGCTAGCTAATTAACGGTAGTTGGCTACATTGTGCTGCTAGCTAACTAACGGTAGTTGGCTATATTGTGCTGCTAGCTAATTAACGGTAGTTGGCTATATTGTGCTGCTAGCTAATTAACGGTAGTTGGCTACATTGTGCTGCTAGCTAACTAACGGTAGTTGGCTATATTGTGCTGCTAACTAACGGTAGTTGGCTATATTGTGCTGCTAGCTAACTAACGGTAGTTGGCTACATTGTGCTGCTAGCTAACTAACGGTAGTTGGCTATATTGTGCTGCTAACTAACGGTAGTTGGCTATATTGTGCTGCTAGCTAACTAACGGTAGTTGGCTATATTGTGCTGCTAGCTAACTAACGGTAGTTGGCTGGCTGGCTAGCTAGCAGCAACATAGCTCTCAAAAACCCTACTCCGTATGTTGCTAGGGTTTTCAACAGTTACATTCGCCCATATTTGGTTCCATGTGAACTACAATCCCGACGCTGCTTGACATTTAGAAAAGTGAATAATAATCGCTTTCAAACCGATTTTCGAAACATACGTTGATATGCACCTTATGTTTCACATCAGCAAGAATTACATTTTTAAAAAAATATATAATTAGCTAGCTACTGTAGCAGTTTTGCACAGATCCGTGGTAGTACTGTAGCAACATAACGCAATCATCCACATGACTAGCTAGTTAACTTAGATCGACAAGGTACCGGTTCACTAACTAATCCTAACAGTTTGTAAACTGATCGCTAACTTGTCCGATTGGCCACACAGTCACGATGAATTAACTCTGATTTGAGTAACGTTAGCTAGCTAGCCAGCCATCCACCTAGCTAGCAACAAGCTAATTAGTAACGTTAGCCAGCTAGTTGCCATGAAAGCATCCCTGATGATGCCATGGTTGGGTAGTTAGCGATAAGATATCATTAGTTGATCGTGTTTAGTTAGCTAATTAACTCACCTATTCCAGGAGCAACATATATGAAGTAAAGACACGTCGTAGACATGGAGAAGAAAAAAATTAAGGCCAAAAAGGAGCGGTTCGATACCCGCAGCAGCCGCCTCCAATTCACCATATTTGTTTCTGATTTACCGCTAATCCCATAAAATATGTTTGAATAAAAAAATAATACTTAAATTGACATGCTAAAAGTAGATTATATGGTCATGCAAAATCAATGCAACGACATAACCCGCATAATTTGAGTCGGGGATGCAGCGAAAAGGGTAATACTGGGATAGCTAGCCAAGCTGCCCAATCTTGGTTTTCCTGTCAAGAAATTTCCAGATCGAAAAAAATAGGCCTGCATCAGGAACTGCCAAGCATCAAAGAACACTGTCCATCCGGCATAGTGAAACCGTTAGCTACTTATGTGTAGACAAATAACTAATACTGGCACATTTCTTAGGAATACTCGTTATACTGGTCCATGTTTAGATATGTATTTCTCGCCCGGCGTTGAAGATTTAAAAGAAGACCATCGGGTGGAAGCTGCACCGCTGCCTCCTCCCCCCACCACACACAAGTAAGTCTCAACTATGTTTCCAAAACACTCACACTTGGCAAACTACTTCACCAAATCAGCAGGGATAGCTGACGATTCTGATTGCATGGAAGCGCATCCCCGCCACGATTTTTGTAAACGTAGATAGTATGTCGACATACTATCTAAACATTTCGAGATACTAAATCGACTATTTTAATTAGTAGATTATATTTTTCTTAATTTGTAAGATTGTGTGATTTCAGAGGTGGCACAACAGGTCCAAGATGTGAGGTGTTCACAAGTGACTGACGACCCCACCATTTTTTTTTGAAAGATCATATTAAAGTCAGGAAAGCTATTGAGTGTATTAATGCCTTCTCACATGTATAAGGTTTATCTCTGAATATTATGAAATGTGAATTTTTTTTCGTTGAAAAGATGTGAATTAAACTCAGTATGTAATATCCCTGTAAAAGATGTGAACACATATCTTGGTATTAAAGTTAGCAAAAGTAAGGGCCAATTTAAATGTCTCTTCTATTGTAGAGAAAATTGGAAAGAGATTTAACTCCTGGTTATTAAGAGATATTTCTTTATCTGGATGTGCACTTTTATCAAAATCTGAAGGTCTGCCCAGATTAGTTTATACCTTCCTTGCCTTGGATGTTCCTCTGTCAGTAACTAAAATGGCTGATACTGAATTATTTAACTTCATATGGAGAAATAAACCTAATTATTTATAAATTTTTAAAGCGGTAATATGTAGCACCCAAAGTGAGGGAGGGTTGAATGCTCTGGATTTTAAAACCTCTAATATAATATTTAAGATTAAATGGTTACAAAACTATTTAAGAAATAAGGATTACATTTGGAATATCATCCCTAATTTAATATTCCAACAGATTGGTGGTCTAGAATTCTTACTAAAATGCAACTTTGATAGGGGTAAAATCCCTATTAAGCTTGCAAACTTTCATAAACAAGTACTTCTAACTTGGAACCTCATGTACAAACACAATTTTTTTCCCACATAGGTAAACAATCTGGAATAATAAAGACATAAGATACAAAAACAAGTCTTTGTTTTTCCAGAACTGGTTTGACAACAATATTATTTGGGTTAAACAATTATTAAATAATGATGGACAACTATATGATTATCCAGCATTCATGAGAACAACAATGTTACATTCACTCCTGAGGAGTATCAAATTGTTGTTAGAGCTGTCCCTAAAGGTGCTATTCTTCTTTTAGGAGAATATAACAATACTCTAAGTGCAACAATTGAGGATTTTGTAGACTCAATACAATCAGAAGAAATTGACATTTTAAACTATAAATGTAATAACATGTATATAAGGAAACTATGTCAATATGTTACTATTCCCTCTGCTAAAATGAATGTACTAGAATGCAGCCCTAGGACAAGTGAACTGGATCAAAGTTTCGTTGTTGTCTGGTAAATATTGTATATCTAATAAGGTGAAAGAAGTATCATAAAAACTCATTCATAGAATCTACCCTGTAAAGACCTTTACATAGATTTAAAATAGCTATTGATAACAAATGTGTATTTTGTGGTTGTGACCCAGATTTTGGAGTGAGTAAGAACATTTTATTTTAAAATAAACTACTATTAATGTTAATTTGAGAGACTCTGATGTTATGTTTTATTTTGATCCAAATGATATGGACCCTGATTTAACTCATTTTTTATTTGTTTATCTTTCATCGAAGATTCTTTATCCATAAAATGAAAGGGGCAGAGAACAAACCCCTCTTCACATTATTTAAGATAGAATTGAAATATTATTTTGAAATGATCAGTAAATGTAAAAACAAAAAAGCAATACGCACCATAAAAGTATTTAACAAATGTAAAATGAATCTTGATATGTAATACCCCTGTCTGTTAGGTTTATGTACTCTTGTTTGTATATTTCTGTTTTTTTGTATTTGTTGTGTTCAAAAACGTATTTTTTTTAAAAGTAAAGTTATCATATAATGTTATATAACGTCATATAACGTTATCATATATCATCTTACATTTCATAGTTCCTTCCAATATGTGTTATGGGGGGGAGGTTCCTGGGACCCAGAGTTTTTCCTGATCTGGGAGGCTAAGCACAGGAGGTTGGTGGCACTTTAATTGGAGAGAACAGGCTTGTGGTAATGACTGGACTGGAATCATTGGAATGGTATCAAATACATGGTTTCCAAGTGTTTGATGCCATTCCATTTACACCGTTCCGGCCATTATTGTGAGCCTTTCTCCCCTCAGCAGCCTCCACTACCGGGCTAACCCAGTGGTTCTTAAACCTCTCTTCGGTGACCCCCAGCCGGGTCATGTATTTGATCTATTCCAGAACTAGCACACCGGATTCAACTTGTCAACTAACCATTGATTAGTTAAGGTGTCCCTGAGGAGAGGTTTGAGGACCACTGGGCTAACCTAACCAGGTAAAACTGTGGACCCTAGTTGGAGGGTATGACAAACTCAGCCAAAAAAAAGAAACTGCCCTTTTTCAGGACCCTGTCTTTCAAAGATAATTTGTAAAAATCCAAATAACTTCACAGATCTTCATTGTAAAGCGTTTAAACGCTGTTTCCCATGCTTGTTCAATGAACCATAAACTATTAATGTACATGCACCTGTGGAACGGTCGTTAAGACACTAACAGCTTACAGATGGTAGGCAATTAAGGTCACAGTTATGAAAGTTAGGACACTAAAGAGGCCTTTCTACTGACTCTGAAAAACACCAAAAGAAAGATGCCCAGGGTCCCTACTCATCTGCGTGAACCTGCCTTGGGCATGATGCAAGGAGGCATGAGGACTACAGATGTGGCCAGGGCAATTAATTGCAATGTCCGTACTGTGAGACGCCTAAGATAGCACTACAGGGAGACAGGACGGACAGCAGATCGTCCTCGCATTGGTAGATCACGTGTAACAACACCTGCACAGGATCGTTACATCCGAATATCACACCTGCAGGACAGGTATAGGATGGACGCAACAACTGCCCGAGTTACACCAGTAATGCACAATCCCTCCATCAGTGCTCAGACTGTCCACAATAGGCTAACAGAGGCTGGACTGAGGGCTTGTTGGCCTGTTGTAAGGGAGGTCTTCACCAGACATCACCGGCAACAACGTCGCCTATGGACACAAACCCACCGTTGCTGGACCAGAGAGGACTGGCAAAAAGTATTCTTTACTGACAAGTCACGGTTTTGTCTCACCAGGGGTGATTGTTGCATTCGCGTTTATCGTCGAAGGAATGAGTGTTACACCGAGGCCTGTACTCTGGAGAGGGATCGATTTGGAGGTGGAGGGTTCGTCATGGTCTGGGGCGGTGTGTCAAATCATCAGACTGAGCTTGTTGTCATTGCAGGCAATCTCAAAGCTGTGCATTACAGGAAAGACATCCTCCTTCCTCATGTGGTACCCTTCCTACAGGCTCATCCTGACATGACCTTCCAGCATGACAATGCCACCAGCCATACTGCTCGTTCTGTTCGTGATTTCCTGCAAGACAGGAATGTCAGTGTTCTGCCATGGCCAGCGAAGAGCCAGGATCTCAATCCCATTGAGCACATCTGGTACCTGTTGGATAGGAGGGTGAGGGCTAGGGCCATTCCCCCCCAGAAATGTCCAGGAACTTGCAGGTGCCTTGGTGGAAAGGTGGGGTAACATCTCACAGCAAGAACTGGAAAATCTGGTGCAGTTCATGAGGAGGAGATGCACTGCAGTACTTAATGCAACTGGTGGCCACACCAGATACTGACTGTTACTTTTGATTTTGACCCCCCCCTTTGTTCAGGGACACATTATTCAATTTCTGTTAGGCACATGTCTGTGGAACTTGTTCAGTTTATATCTCAGTTGTTGAATCGTGTTATGTTCACACAAATATTTACACATATTAAGTTTGCTGAAAATAAATGCAGTTGACAGTGAGGATGTTTATTGTCACAAGTAAAAGCTATGGGTGACGAGTTGATACAATTCCAAGTCTGGAATGTTAAATCCAAGAATTACTGAATTGAGTGACATATGTGTTGTCATTTGTATATTTATCTTACATTTGAACTGGTTTGGTGTGTATTTGTTTTGTGAGTGCTGTGAGATATTTAGCAGGTTTATATGCCATTGAATAGTATGCTTTATTTGAGTTTAACCTGTAGTTTTTGGCTCTCTTCAAAAGTAAAATCATATTTACCTTTTTATGGGCTTTTACTAAAATAGTGATTTATTTGTCTTTAATTTACAATTCTAACTCAAATTACATTTTTTCAGAGTATGAGATTATCTTTATCCTAATGTACACTTTAAAAGCCTCCCAAATTATATCGGGGGATATTTCAGTCCTTTTCGTCTACATTTGAAATGTTTTTTATTTTTTCACTTACGTGAAATACATTTTTTGTCAATTCTTGAATAGCTTTTCTTACTTTGAAAAAAAGGGGTAGTCTTTTCTATTTGGGAATTAGTAGTAGTGTCCTGTAAATTATTTGTAGAGATGTAATTTTTCAGCCTCTGAGGTTCCTTGAATTTGCCTTTTTTTTTGCTGTGTCTGTCAATCTTATCAAATGTATGATTTAGGCCTCCTGCTAAAATAATAGTTCCTGTCTGGATTTGATTAATTATATCTTAATACAGTACACCAGATTTGCCCATTGTGGGATATTCACTGAAATCAACATGTATTTTTCAACATGTATATGGTGCAATTCAACATTAGAAAATGGCCTTCTTGGTCTGTGTGCTGGGATATAAGGGAAAGGGTGTAGTCTTATCTATCAGGATGCCTACACCTCTACTGTTACTATAGTAGGTGGCAGTAGGTGGCAGCCTTTCCAACCCAGCTCCTCTTTAAATATTAAGTCTCCTTTTTTAAAAATGTAACTCTTGCAGGAAAACCACATCTGCTGACAATCTCTAAGTGTTCAAGAATCATATGCTATTTTATCATCATGAAGCCTGTGCACATTCCATGTAATTAGTTAGATTTTGTTGGTCTTACTTGTATGCAATCAAAGTTAACCTTGTCTGTTCTGTCTGTCATTGATGAATCTGACAAAACATTTTAGCTGACATGAGGGCAGTGGGCATTCCATGAAATGGGAGAGTCATAGTACGAATAGATAGTTTTGTATAGATGACATATATAGAGCGTGTGAGCATGTGGTCTGAGCAGACGTTTCACAGAAAACAAACAAAACAAATCATAAAGTACTTCTTTGTTCTTTGAGACGCTATGCCTTTTTAGGGCTTTTAAGCTCCAACTCCTCTGCTAGTGTGCCAAAAGTCAGTGGATTATGTCTTGTACATACATTGGCGAAAAACTTCTACTTAAGTATTGTGGTCAGTTGTATTACCTTGTAAATAACATTTAAATATAGTGGCTGGTGGGTGTCTACTTAGGGAGAGTGGGTCCACTAAGAGACTGAAGTGAGATGAGTGGAGTCCCTACACACACCTCAGAGAAGTGTCTGACGCCCTCCCAGTCACCCGGATAGAGCCACTCTCACCAATAACCACCATTGAAGTTTAGCTATAAAAACAAAGAAAAATATTGACTCGACATCCTCTCCTAATCTGTCCAGAACTCTTATTTATTTGACAGCAGGTTTTCAAGTCACAAAAATAAATGATATTACATTGCAGTGGCGACACATCATTCAGGGAAGAGCCCCACCTGTTTTGTGCCTGCTTTGCATGTTATTTTGGCATTAATGTGTGTCACATATCAGATTGCAAACAATCTAAAAACAAAACAAAAAAATCAGTTATTAAAGCCAGGTACAAACATGATATATTTTTTTGCTTTCTTGAGTATGGCAGCTCCAAAATGCAGGTGTTTCAGCCTAGATCAGTGCTTTCTGTGGTGGGGCAGCCAGCAGAAATACAGAGCGTGATTGGCTCAGTGTTCTGTCACTCATGGGGACACTACGTCGAAAATTCAAGCCCCTTGGGTGCTGCCATAAAGTTACATTAGAAGTGCCCATCCAAGAAGGCTCAAGGTCATTGGCCACAGATAAAATGACGTTATATCTACAGTAGCTTTGATTGGACTGATCAACATTATACTTTCCTAATCTTAGCTAGCAAGCTATCAATCATCCTCATGAAGTCAACAAACTACTAGCAAATCCTTTTCCATCCTTGTCATATGAAGGAAAATTATAGATGGAACGTTTCGGTGCTCATTGGCCATTGGACATAAACATTACACAACAAGTCGGAAATTGCAAATTCAACAATGAGTGGTTTGGAAGGAAGCAGTGGCTAACTGCAAGCATCTCAAAGCAATCACTATTTTGCATCCCCTGCCTGCTATTCAGTGGAGAGGGTGTGTGGTCAAAGTCTAGGTTTAAGGATTTAAACTGTGTCTGAAATTGTCTCAAAACATGATAATTGTGCATCACATATAGACAATGCTGTTAAACTGGGATTACTGGGGAAATCAAATGTTGTGGGTCAGCTAGACGTATAAACTAGCCATCTAACTTCACAGGTGAGTCTATGTATTGTCTATAAAAGTGGATCCTAGTGAGTGGCGCAGCGGTTTAAGGCACTGCATCTCAGTGCTAGAGACGTCACTGCAAACCCTGGTTCAATTCCAGGCTGTATCACAACCGGCTGTGATTGGGAGTCCCATAGGGCGGAGCACAATTGGCCCAGCATCATTAGGGTTTGGCCGGGATAGGCCATCGTAAGAATTTGTTCTTTTTTAAATCTTTTTTTTTTTAGAGGATGGATCAGCTTAATATTGCGGAAAGAATGTTGCTTCCAATGTAATTGTCTGCATCATTTCCAATCCCCCATATTTTTTGGGTAAATATATATATATATATCCATACACGCATGCATATACAGTGCCTTGCGAAAGTATTCGGCCCCCTTGAACTTTGCGACCTTTTGCCACATTTCAGGCTTCAAACATAAAGATATAAAACTGTATTTTTTTGTGAAGATTCAACAACAAGTGGGACACAATCATGAAGTGGAACGACATTTATTGGATATTTCCACTTTTTTAACAAATCAAAAACTGAAAATTGGGCGTGCAAAATTATTCAGCCCCCTTAAGTTAATACTTTGTAGCGCCACCGATTGCTGCGATTACATCTGTAAGTTGCTTGGGGTATGTCTCTATCAGTTTTGCACATCGAGAGACTGACATTTTTTCCCATTCCTCCTTGCAAAACAGCTCGAGCTCAGTGATGTTGGATGGATGGCATTTGTGAACAGCAGTTTTCAGTTCTTTCCACAGATTCTCGATTGGATTCAGGTCTGGACTTTGACTTGGCCATTCTAACACCTGGATATGTTAATTTTTGAACCATTCCATTGTAGATTTTGCTTTGTGTTTTGGATCATTGTCTTGTTGGAAGACAAATCTCCGTCCCAGTCTCAGGTCTTTTGCAGACTCCATCAGGTTTTCTTCCAGAATGGTCCTGTATTTGGCTCCATCCATCTTCCCATCAATTTTAACCATCTTCCCTGTCCCTGCTGAAGAAAAGCAGGCCCAAACCATGATGCTGCCACCACCATGTTTGACAGTGGGGATGTTGTGTTCAGGGTGATGAGCTGTGTTGCTTTTACGCCAAACATAACGTTTTGCATTGTTGCCAAAAAGTTACATTTTGGTTTCATCTGACCAGAGCACCTTCTTCCACATGTTTGGTGTGTCTCCCAGGTGGCTTGTGGCAAATTTTAAACAACACTTTTTATGGATATCTTTAAGAAATGGCTTTCTTCTTGCCACTCTTCCATAAAGGCCAGATTTGTGCAATATACGACTGATTGTTGTCCTATGGACAGAGTCTCCCACCTCAGCTGTAGATCTCTGCAGTTCATCCAGAGTGATCATGGGCCTCTTGGCTGCATCTCTGATCAGTCTTCTCCTTGTATGAGCTGAAAGTTTAGAGGGACGGCCAGGTCTTGGTAGATTTGCAGTGGTCTGATACTCCTTCCATTTCAATATTATCGCTTGCACAGTGCTCCTTGGGATGTTTAAAGCTTGGGAAATCTTTTTGTATCCAAATCCGGCTTTAAACTTCTTCACAACAGTATCTCGGACCTGCCTGGTGTGTTCCTTGTTCTTCATGATGCTCTCTGCGCTTTTAACGGACCTCTGAGACTATCACAGTGCAGGTGCATTTGTACGGAGACTTGATTACACACAGGTGGATTGTATTTATCATCATTAGTCATTTAGATCAACATTGGATCATTCAGAGATCCTCACTGAACTTCTGGAGAGAGTTTGCTGCACTGAAAGTAAAGGGGCTGAATAATTTTGTACGCCCAATTTTTCAGTTTTTGATTTGTTAAAAAAGTTTGAAATATCCAATAAATGTCGTTCCACTTCATGATTGTGTCCCACTTGTTGTTGATTCTTCACAAAAAAATACAGTTTTATATCTTTATGTTTGAAGCCTGAAATGTGGCAAAAGGTCGCAAAGTTCAAGGGGGCCGAATACTTTTGCAAGGCACTGTATATACACATATATACATACACATATCTATATAGACATACATACATACTTTTTTAAAGAATATACTTTTATTATTATTCCCCGCAAACCCTACCGCTGATCCCCCAATTGAAGTAAACTAATAAACACTTCTGCTTCTACCTTCAATCCATACATCTTATACACATTCTACAGACACAGTCTACTTTACAATAGTTCTCTCCTGTTTGTTCTTAGTCCGTCCTCTATTTCTGATGTCCATCCAGTTTGATTTCTATTTGTAATATGCTATTTCACAAAAGTTCCAAACCTATATACATTTTACAGATCCCGTATGTTTTACATTGTTTATCTTGTTGTTAGTCCCACCCTTCAGCTCCATTCAACCCCTCCCATCGGTCTCTCAACATCATCCATTTCAGATTTCTACTTGCCATATATTTTTCAACTGTGCTGTGATGCTTCACAAAATAATTGAACCTTCCTATTCTCATAGCTTATACAGATTGTAAATTAAAAATATACATTTTTGCTAAAATAATTATTATATTATTGATTGATTGACTATGGCTTTTCAAATCACCCAGTATTGCTATCTGTAGTGTTAGTTCTAGGCAAATGTTGCAATTCTTCAGCCATTCCTGGACCTGTGGCCAAAAATGAGCTACATATGGACAATAACAAAATAAATGATCTAATGACTCTGCCTCCTCACAGCAGAATCTGCAGAGCTGGGAAGATTGGTATATATATATGGGGGATACATTCTATTAGTTGCAAGAATTTTGTATAGTAATTTAAATTGAAAAATGTGAAGTTTTGAATCCGGCGTTGTTTTGCATATCAATTCATAAACCATGTGCCATGGAATGGGTACATCGAAAATCTCTTACCAACTATTTTGCAATTTATATGGCACAGCTGTCAGTTTTTTGGTCCTTAAATGAAATTGGTATATGTTTTTATTTATCACACTTTTCTTTAACCATTTATGTTCTTTAATACAGGGCCGACATACAAGTTCCTTACTTTTTTCCCCTTCTACTTGCCTCTTCCATTTTTGTGGTTATGCTGCAATTAATTGGTTGTAATTTTGGGTGGAGCAGACATTTCCATATGTCTGTGTTAGCTGCATGTGTGACATAACTCCACCAGTCCTATTTATGATATCATTCACTAAAATTATACCTTTTTTAAACATTTCTTCAATAAATACCGTTTTTTTAATCAATTAGTATATTTGAATTTAACCACTATTTGTTGTACTATTTGTTCCGTCCTTTCAGGTGGATTAAATTGCAACCAACTTTCTAAGGCTTGTTTAAAAAATAAAGATATTTTGGAGATTATTTCCTTTTCAAACAACCGAAAGTGAGCAGGTGTAATCTGAATAAAGGGGAAAAGGCCCTTCCTGAATATAGGATGAGACATTCGTACACATTGACTAGAGAACCAGTTTGGATTTAAGTATAACTTTTGTATGACTGATGCCTTTAGTGAGAGGTCTAATGCTTTAATATTTAATCATCTCTGCCCACCGAATTCATATTCGTTATATAAATAGGCCCTTTTAATTTTCTGGTTTGCCATTCCAAATAAAATTGAATATTTTTTGTTCATATAATTTAAAAAGCAGGTCACTAGGTGTAGGCAAAACCATAAGCAAATAGGTAAACTGATATAACTAAGGAGTTAATCAGGGTGATTTTTCCACAAATAGACAGGTATTTTCCTTTCCATGGTAGCAAGATCTTATCTATTTTTACTAACTTTCTATAAAAATCTATTGGAGTGAGATCATTTCTTTCTTTTGGGATTTGTATACCGAGTATGTCCACATCTCCGTCAGACCATTTAATTGGTAAACTACATGGTAATGTAAAATGTGCATTTTTTAGTGATCCAATACGTAATATGGTACATATATCATTAGGGTTTGGCCGGGATAGGCCATCATTCTAAATAAGAATTTGTTCTTAACTGACTTGCCTGGTTAAATAAATTATATTGCCCTTCCTCTTTAGACCACATAGAGCAAAACCCAGACTCAGCGTTTAGCCTCTTTTTCTCTCTCTGTGGTGACTTAACTTCTTAGGGTTGGTGTCATGAGAATTTTCAATCCCAATGTTAATAACTAACAATCAATAAGCTTTGACCAATCCCCGAGGTTTGTAAGACCCTGGGTTTAACAATAATGAGGCAAAGACTCAGCTTATGCAAAAGGTTTGTACAGTTTATTCACGAGAACGTTCTGAAGTCCATAATACAAAGACATCCATTTTATAACTCACTCCCTACTTACGCACATACCTCCACACAAACAGTAGATATCCTACGCACATACATACACACGAACAGTAGGTGAGTTGTATCCACTGTTTATCACCACCAAGCCGACAGTTCCATTCCCCCGAGATTAGAGGAACCTTGAAAGGACTCCCTGTCCTATTGTAAGTTTCTCAGAGTTCTAGCCAGGTCAGGTCATACACAGTTGACACACACACCCACACATTTCTCTCCCTCACATGTCTCTACCGAACCTTATTGGACATACGTTTAGTACTTTAATTATTCATTATACATGCTACAAACTAATAATCACTAATAGTTACGTTTCAGGGTGGAATTCTTTAATCATTACCTTAAACCTATATATTCCCTTATCAGTTGGGCCCCTTTTTTCTCAATTTCCACCTGACTGATATGTCCAAAGGAAACTGCCTGTTGCTCAGGCCCTAAAGCCAGGATATGCATATAATTCGTACCATTGAAAAAAAAACACTTTGCAGTTTGCAGAAATGTTAAAATAATGTAGGAGAATATAACACAATAGATATGGTAGGAGACAACCCAAAGAAAAACCAACCAGAATTTGTTTTGTTGAGAGAGACCTTGCTCTTACAATGGAAGGTATAGGGGCATACTGAATTCTAGCTCCCAGGATGCAATTCCTATGGCTTCCACAGGGTGTCAGCAGTCTATGTTCAAGGTTTCAGGCTCGTCTTCCAAAACGAGTAAGAAATGAGTTTTAGTACAGGGACACAGTCTTGGAAATTGATGTTTGGGAGCGCGATGATGACACGACGCACCTGCTAAAATCGGTTTCCTATTGAACATACTTCTTTCCGTAAGAAATATTATAGTTTGATTACATTTTAAGGTATCTGAGGAGTACATTGAAACCTATTTTGACTTGTTGAAACAAAGTTTAGCGGTAGATTTTCGCATTCCTTTCTCTCCATGTTGAACGAGTGGATTACTCAAATCGATGGTGCCAACTAAACAGACCTTTGGGGATATAAAGAAGGATTTTATCTAACAAAACGACACTACATGTTATAGCTGGGACCCTTTGGGTGACAAATCAGAGGAAGATTTTCAAAAAGTAAGTGAATATTTAATCGCTATTTGTGAATTTATGAAACCTGTGCCGGTGGAAAAATATTTTGATGTGGGGCGCCATCCTCAAACAATTACATGGCATGCTTGCGCTGTAATGGATACTATAAATCGGATTAACAAGAATTAACAAGAATTTAAGCTTTCAAAGACACTGGTATGTACCTAAATGTTTAATATCCATAATTTTTACGATTATTTATTTGAATTGCGCCCCCACCAGTTTCACCGGAAGCGGTTCCGCTAGCGGAACGCCTAGCCCAAACAGGTTTTTAAAGAAGAGTACAGTTAAGGCTTCTTGCTGCATTTCTCTGAACTAATATCTATCTGAATTTCTGGCGCTGTCCATTTGCGAAATTGCTGAACGAATAGGCCTACCTCATCGGAGCTCTTTGCATGCTTATGCTTAAGAGCTAAGTGCTAATTATATTAGAACAAACATTTGTGAATTTACTGAACATAAATGTAATAATGTTTGAAGTATGGTTCAAAAGTCAAAACCTATGTTGACAGTCATTATTATTGAAGGAGAATGTGGTTATCTAGTTACACAAATCCACAAGGAGTCATTTTGTCCCAACCTCCCCATCCTCCCTACCTCTGACACACTTAAACCCATCCCTCCATCAACTTACTCATCCATTCTCATTCATTCCTGCCTAAAACATATAACCTATGCATCCATACAATCACTCTCCCACCCTCCTACACATATTCATATTCACCATCCCTCACTTTTCCCTCACCCTCACATTTATACACAAACACACCTACACACACGCACATCCCTAGAACAGTTATTGACATACATGCTATATTTCCCACTTTCAATTGTCTTTTCAGTGTCCATGTAGTCCATTGGCATCGGCTACTTCTATAATTACGTCAGAGGAGAACAGTT
Organism: Oncorhynchus tshawytscha; assembly: GCF_018296145.1. NCBI lineage: Eukaryota > Metazoa > Chordata > Actinopteri > Salmoniformes > Salmonidae > Oncorhynchus > Oncorhynchus tshawytscha. Next base: position 70,730,112 of record NC_056433.1, read on the forward strand.
ATATGGGGAAAGTAAAGTATAGATTTTATTGGGGGGAGGGGGAAAGGAAATAGAAGTTTGTAGCCTAGTACGTTCATTGTTATTTCCTACTTCAACCTCTTCTCAGAGCAGGGGTCTCTCCTCCTTCAACTAGGAAGGTTTCTGGGAAGGTTTCTTGAACCTTGATTAGGTCTTCATCGGTGCTTGAGAATTCCATCCATTGTGTTCCCTTCCATACCCACAGTATTGCCGGGAAGCAGGGTTTAAATTGAATTAGTTTTTCCTCCAGTGACTGTCTGATCGGAATGTATTGCTTGCGTTTTTTTTCTCAGCCTAACAGACAGGTCCTGGACGAATAGAATGGAGTGGCTGTGGATTTTGATCTCCTTTACCCCGGTGCCTTCAGAATGTTTATTAATATATCGATTTTAGGTGGTTAATTTGAACTTTGTTGTCTGGCTTATAACCATATTTTTGTCAGTAAAAAAACAGAGCTTGACACATGCATGTGCCACTGTTCCAATGTGGTTTAAATACTATCAGCTTTTATGATGCTGATAAAGATAGGACCTCTACAGACATATCTAACTGCACATTCACATTCTCTCAAGACGCTGAAATAAGTAATATTATTTCTCCACCAAATTTAGCCTCCATTTGGTATATAATTTTAATGCAAGAAATGCTGCAAGAGTTAATATTAAGGCTATTTGAGGTTATAGACCTACAGTCTGTGTCCATATTTTAATTTCTCTATAACCCATCTGAACAGTAGGCTATAGTTCCCTTAACATGCCACAGACCTATTTGAAGTCCCCATCACCTCACAATCATCATACATAACATAGCTATCTGCTATCATCCTCTTTTATTACTTCACCAATTCCTTTCCCAAACATTACTTTTCTGGCCCTCCCTTGTCTTTATTTTCAACTCTCCAATAAGCAGCTTTTCTCTTTATTTATTTTTATTTTTACCCCTTTTCTCCCCAATTTCATGGTATCCAATTGTTTTTAGTAGCTACTTTCTTGTCTCATCGCTACAACTCCCGTACGGGCTCGGGAGAGACAAAGGTTGAAAGTCATGCATCCTCCGATACACAACCCAACCAAGCCGCTCTGCTTCTTAACACAGCGGGCATCCAACCCGGAAGCCAGCCGCACCAATGTGTCGGAGGAAACACTGTGCACCTGGCAACCTTGGTTAGCGCACACCTTGGTTAGCGCGCTCCTTGGTTAGCGCGCTCCTTGGTTAGCGCGCACCTTGGTTAGCGCGCACCTTGGTTAGCGCGCACTGCGCCCGGCCCACCCCAGGAGGCATAGCAGCGTTTCACTTATTGAATTCAACTCTTGATATGTCAGCCTAAAATACTGAAAGAAAAACTTCAGTATAAACATAAATTGCACATGAATGATTTAAGCCGCCGGCTGGTGCCCTTCATCCACACACTACTTAATGATCCTAAACCCGGCCGGTGGATATAACCGTGGGGACTGTGGGTTATGAGTCAACCCGTGTATCACTAGCAGACACTGCCATTGGATGCACATCATTCACCTAGTCTTATTAGTAATAATCCAATGGACCCTCTACACCTCGATTAGGATTATATACAGGAAATCATTATTTCATTGAATGATTTTCAATTTGTGACAACCACACAAGCAGCCACTCACCGATCTAACCGCTCTAATGCAGTTACACTCCTGAGGCCTACATACAGATTTTTTATTTTGGGGGGGGATATATTTCCATAAAATATATATTAAAATATATTGGGAAAATGTATTTAGCAAATAACTAAATAAAATATGTAAAGTAAATATATTTGTAAAATATGTGTAAAATACACACACCCACACCCTTCTCTACCCGGTGGTAATGTCGAGTCTGTATTGACTTCTGGTACCTTAGCATTACGTTCTCAAAGTGGCATTTTGCATGCAAAAGTTGGATCATTGAGTTGTAGTTGAAAATAAATTCAGCAGCTATTGAAGTGTTTATTTTGAAACGACATGTAGAACATATCTGTGAATATATTTAGAAATATATTTTTTCCGAGCTGTCAATCACAATTTGAAATGTTCCTGAGCCTCACCTCGAACTGACAGAGTAGCCATTGCAATTGTGCATTTTCATCAGAAGAAGGGGAAGAGCAGCTGTCACTATCCACAAGAAAGCTTTTTGGCAATGGCATTTTATTTGATAAAAGATTCATATTGCATTAAAATATGTTTTTAACCTTGTAGGAAGAACATAATTTATTCAACTGCAAGCAAGAGTTTATCTAGCTTGCTAGCAAGCTGTGTTAGCAAGCCAGATAAACTCTCCTTTAGCTTGCCACCAATGTGCAGTGTGACTGACCAAGGTAAGAATTGTTTTGGAAATTGTTGAGTAGAGTTAAGTAGAATTCATATCATGTATGTATTAGATCAAATGTAATCTCCAAATCTATTGTTAAATGTTATTGGCTAGCCAAACAATATACTGCTTGATAGCTAGGTAACTTAGCCAGCTTTAGTGAGGGTTGAGTGTCTCTGATAGAACTGGATAGCTAGATTATTTGTAGGAACAACAACAAAAAAATCATATTTTGCACTCCTGCAGTTGATCCTTCTGGTCTGAAAAGCTCAGCTGCCTATATGGAAAGACCCCAGCCAATGTAAGGCATATTTAATGTAATTTAGCTAGCAAGTTCCCAATGAAATGAACCCCTTATTTATTCTTCAACTTGTGTGGAATTGTTTTACTGACTTTAAGTCACTGCATTATCTACAGGGTAACTGTCAATTTGTAAGTCTGCAATGGACACTGGAAGTGAAGGAATCTGCATTGTAAGTGTCAATTTCCAAAAGGTTTGCTACTTCAGTGTCTTTAGATATTTTTGTTGGATGTTACTATGGAATACTGAAGTATAATTACAAGCATTTCATAAGTGTCAAAGGCTTTTATTGACAATTACATTAAGTTGATGCAAATAGTCAATATTTGCAGTGTTGACCCTTCTTTTTCAAGACCTCTGCAATCCACCCTGGCATGCTGTCAATTAACTTCTGGGCCACATCCTGACTGATGGCAGCCTATTCTTGCATAATCAATGCTTGGAGTTTGTCAGAATTTGTGTGTTTTTGTTTGTCCACTCGCCTCTGGAGGATTGACCACAAGTTCTCAATGGGATTAAGGTCTGGGGAGTTTCCTGGCCATGGACCCAAAACATCGGTTTTGTTCCCCAAGCCACTTAGTTATCACTTTTGCCTTATGGCAAGGTGATCCATCATGCTGGAAAAGGCATTGCTCGTCACCAAACTGTTCCTGGATGGTTGGGAGAAGTTGCTCTCGGAGGATGTGTTGGTACCATTCTTTATTCATGGCTGTGTTCTTAGGCAAAATTGTGAGTGAGTCCACTCCCTTGACTGAGAAGCAACCCCATACATGAATGGTCTCAGGATGCTTTACTGTTGGCATTACAACTGGACTGATGATAGCGCTCACCTTGTCTTCTCCGGACAAGCTGTTTTCCAGATGCCCAAAACAATCGGAAAGGGGATTCATCAGAGAAAATGACTTTACCCCAGTCCTCAGCAGTCCAATCCCCATACCTTTTGCAGAATATCAGTCTGTCCCTGATGTTTTTCCTTGAAAGAAGTGGCTTCTTTACTGCCCTTCTTGACACCAAGCCATCCTCCAAAGGTCTTCCCCTCACTGTGCATGCAAATGCACTCACACCTGCCTGCTGCCATTCCTGAGCAAGTTTTGTACTGGTGGTGCCCCAATCCCACAGCTGAATCAACTTTAGGAGACGGTCCTAGCGCTTGTTGGACTTTTTTGGGTGCCCTGAAGCCTTCTTCACAACAATTGAACCACTCTCCTTGAAGTTCTTGATGATCCGATAAATGGTCGATTTAGGTGCAATCTTACTGGCAGCAATATCCTTGCTTGTGAAGCCCTTTTTGTGCAAAGCAATGATGACCGCACGTGTTTCCTTGCAGGTAACCATGGTTGACAGAGGAAGAATAATGATTCCAAGCACCACCCTCCTTTTGAAGCTTCCAGTCTGTTATTCGAACTCAATCAGCATGACAGAGTGATCTCCAGCCTTGTCCTCGTCAACACTCTCACCTGTGTTAACAAGAGAATCACTGACATGTCAGCTGGTCCTTTTGTGGCAGGGCTGAAATGCAGTGGAGATGTTTTTGGGGGATTCAGTTAATTTGCATTGCAAAAAAGGACTTTGCAATTAATTGCAATTCATCTGATTGCTCTTTATAACATTCTGGAGTATATGCAAATTGCCATCATACAAACTGAGGCAGCAGACTTTGAAAATTTATATTTGTGTCATTCTCAAAACTTTTGGCTACGACTGTACATTATATTTTGTGTTTCAGATGTGACTTCCAGTAATCCATGCCATAATTCAACAATGGACCATGTTATTTGAGCAAAACGTTAAGATTATAGAAACCACTCCTGTAGTTGTCAGTCATGAGTCATTCATTCAATCTTTTAAAAGTGTTTTACTGGTCTTTTGACCAATGACATCAGATCTTTTCACATCTGATATTTTTTAGGGCTGATCTGATTGGTCAAAATACCAAATAGTGGAAAAAATATCAGAGTTGAGCTGCCTGTCTAAACGCAGCCTATGTAGGGTATAAGTGTGCCATGTGAGAGGTAAACAGAAGACTGCTTTTCATCTGAGGTACTACCATAGCTTTAAAATTCAGGAAGAGTCAAAAGTCAGGTTGAGCCAGTCGGGTTGCATTTTTCACAATTGATTTGTGGAATCATACATTTTATTTAGGCTCTTTGCACACAATGTTTCCCAATCAGTTGATGCTCATCCCAGAGTCGTACTCATATATTCTGTAGCCAAAACACAGAGTACAAGGAGTGGAATGTTAGCTAAACAGACTGGTACCCAGACCAGGCTATGTATTCTAGCCAAAGGAGGCCGATGAGGGGAGGACGAATCATAATAATGACTAGAATTAAGTGAATGGAATGGTATCAAATACAAGGAAACCATGTGTTTGATTTGGTGATATCTTGGCACAGCCTGGTGTTTCACACAGAAGCTGTCACCCCCAATGAATATTTTAATTCAGTTTACCACACTATCCCTCACTCGCTGCTAAATGCGCCAGATAGACATCACAAATTATTCATGCATTCATTTATTGTAATTTATTGTAATGTATTTTTTTTAAACTTTGTCATGACAGACTTTACTTTTGAACGAGGGCCTCAATCTCAAGTCCCAGGTGCCACATCATGAAATGGCACCCATGAGAAACTTGGCCCCCAGGTATTTTAAGATTTAGGCCCCTAGCTGCCCTTGAAGTACCCTTGCATACCAAAATACCCTTGCATCCTGGTCTTATAATAGCTCACATTGTTTTTCAAGTGAAATGAAACATGAGCGCAGCAGCGATCAGTCTGCTTAACCAGGCTACCCTTCAAGCTGTGTTGTTCAGAAGTCCTTCTGTACATGTCAGGAGATGCCCATGGCCACTAGATGGTGACACCACACAAGTTAATGCAGTCTATGCGCTCCTGAAAATCATGAACACGTGTGTCCCTTTGGCACGTATGATCATTGCACTGGCATAGCCAGAACGGGTCATAGTTTGTCTCCAACATTTACATTTATACACACTCTCTGATCTGACTCACATGCTCTTCCTTTCCAATGAAATAATGAATAAATAACAATGCGTATCAAAATGATCAGAAGCACAGCCGCACACTGCTAGATTGCATTCCTCTCAATAAGTTAATAGGAGACACAACTCGTATTATTGCGCACTCAACAGACATGATCAATGTCAACCATGGGACCAGAGGGGAACAAAGTACAAATATTCAGACGGATAATGAAACTAGAAGTGGCCTGGTACACACTTTGATCTTGTCCATTAGCTCATTTATAGATCATCCTCTTGACTGCCTCATAAGTGCATCTGGAGACGTCTGTCTGTCCCAAATGGCACCCCATTGCCTATATAGTGCACTACATTTGACCAAAAGTAGTGCACTATTAAAGGGACAGAATAGGGTGCCATTTGGGATGCATCCTTTACCCAATGCTAAATAGAACAAGTACTAGTAAAACCAAAGTGCCTGTGTGAAATTGATTCATCAGAAGACACAACAACATCAGTTGTCTGTTTTCTGAACATTCCCCATACTGTCTGTAATTCTCTATGCAGGGACAGCTTGGCCAAATACCAGATGAGGCTATCCATCTTTAGCCTGTCTAAATTGTTTGTTTTTTGTCCCAAAAAATCTGATGCGTGTGTACAGTACATGTGTGCAGCGGCGCAACTTTCACTAGGGACGGGGGACATGTCCCCCCACATTCAGAGGAGTGGCCAGCACAGTCACCGGATCTCACATCAAGACGCCAACACGGCAGCGAGTTCTGAGATGCCTGCCCTGGTCTGTCTCTCCTATTCTTGTACAGGTGCCCTCGCCACTTTCTCTCTCTCTCCCCGGACCTTTGCTCGCCTACATCATACTCATACATCGCTGACTTTTTATTGATCAGCGGTTGAACTATTTGATTAGTGACTTTTAGGGCATTTAACAAACATGATGCTGTTGTTTATTTTGCTGGTGTCTACCCTTGGCTTTTACAATGTTGGCGATACTTTTAGAGCCTGTTGCACTGTGAATGAGGGAATATATGATCGTTTCTCCCTTGAGTATTGTGAGAAACCCCACGCTTGCTCCGGAAATGCACATGAGAGGAAATGCACATGAGAAATTGGACTCTTGCGTTTACATGTCAGGACTGTTCTCTTGGTACTTAACCATGTCTCTGGACTTTACACAACTCCTGAAATATGTGGCGTTAAAGACTCTGGTGACTCTGGATTCTCGTTCAACTGCTGTCTGTAAATCCAAATGTTGCAACCCTCGATCTAGACTTGCCATTATCTTGCTCCTTCTATTGTCTGGAAATGTCCAGTCTAATCCAGGTCCTGACATTCTTACCCCTGACGAATTAAGTAGTCAGAGTGGCCTGAAGTTTTTGCATATAAATGTAAGAAGTCTTCTGCCGAAGCTTGATTTTGTGAATATATGGATAAAAACTGCCGACCCTGATGTATTTATGCTTTCTGAAACCTGGCTTTAAAAAATCTATTACTGACGAAAAATATTAGCATAAATGGTTGCAATGTGTTTTGTACAGATCATAAATCTAAGGGTGTTGCTGTAGGGACAACAAACAGATCCAGAGAGGGAGGGACAACAAACAGATCCAGACAGGGAGGGACAACAAACAGATCCAGAGAGGGAGGGACAACAAACAGATCCAGAGAGGGAGGGACAACAAACAGATCCAGAGAGGGAGGGACAACAAACAGATCCAGAGAGGGAGGATCAACAAACAGATCCAGACAGGGAGGGACAACAAACAGATCCAGAGAGGGAGGGACAACAAACAGATCCAGAGAGGGAGGGACAACAAACAGATCCAGAGAGCGAGGGCCAACAAACAGATCCAGACAGGGAGGGAGAACAAACAGATCCAGAGAGGGAGGGACAACAAACAGATCCAGAGAGGGAGGGACAACAAACAGATCCAGAGAGGGAGGGACAACAAACAGATCCAGAGAGGGAGGGACAACAAACAGATCCAGAGAGGGAGGGACAACAAACAGATCCAGAGAGGGAGGGACAACAAACAGATCCAGGGAGGGACAACAAACAGATCCAGAGAGGGAGGGACAACAAACAGATCCAGAGAGGGAGGGACAACAAACAGATCCAGAGAGGGAGGGACAACAAACAGATCCAGAGAGGGAGGGACAACAAACAGATCCAGAGAGGGAGGGACAACAAACAGATCCAGAGAGGGAGGGACAACAAACAGATCCAGAGAGGGAGGGACAACAAACAGATCCAGAGAGGGAGGGACAACAAACAGATCCAGAGGGACAACAAACAGATCCAGAGAGAGAGGGACAACAAACAGATCCAGACAACAAACAGATCCAGACATTGAGGGACAACAAACAGATCCAGACAGGGAGGTAGAACAAACAGATCCAGAGAGGGAGGGACAACAAACAGATCCAGACAGGGAGGGAGAACAAACAGATCCAACAAACAGATCCAGAGAGAGAGGGACAACAAACAGATCCAGAGAGAGAGGGACAACAAACAGATCCAGACAGAGAGGGACAACAAACAGATCCAGAGAGAGAGGGGCAACAAACAGATCTAGACAGGGAGGGACAACAAACAGATCCAGAGAGAGAGGGACAACAAACAGATCCAAAGAGAGAGGGGCAACAAACAGATCTAGACAGGGAGGGACAACAAACAGATCCAGAGAGAGAGGGACAACAAACAGATCCAGAGAGAGAGGGACAACAAACAGATCCAGAGAGAGAGGGACAACAAACAGATCCAGAAAAAGAAAGTAATCAAGCCGCTTACAGCAACTCCTTCCAGAAATGAGAGCGATTTAGGTGACAAAAACACTGGGCCCAAACAAGTGAAGCTGAATAGCTACCCACACAAAAGTTTTGGTACGCAGAAAAGGGCACTGCTGGCTTGAGAAATACAAATTGGGTAGAGTACTCTGTCCACAAAAACACAACTTTCTGCTTTCCATGTAGAGTTTTTGGCAAAAACATTCAATTGGATTATTTTGTCAGTAATGGCTGCAAAAATGTGAAAAAAGCTTTGTTTATCTTCGGTAAACATGAGATGGCACAAACACAGAGAGACAGTGTTGTGGCATGGAAAAGCTACCAGGCAACTAGCAATCATGGGAACATTGCTCAGATTTTAACATCTGCCCATGCTAGTGATATTGCAGAGAGAAGGGAGTATCTGAGAAGAATTGTTGAGGTCACCTCAATGTGAGGCAGACAGAGACTCTTTCCATGCCAATGATGAATCTAGTGAAAGCACAAATAGAGGGAGCTTTCCTGGACGTATGGAGCATTTGAAGGAGTTTGACCCTTTCCTGCAAAGGTACAATACTCCATCAAATGCAATGTATCTCTCTTCAGAATCTCAGAATGACATGATCGAATGCTGTTGTTGTGACGTATTAGTTAATGTGACGACTGTTGTTCATCGAATGATTAAAAGTTTCTAATTGCGTGATTAACTGAATCAAGCAATTATTAACCTGGGGCACCATGGGGAAAACTAGTTTTTATTGAGTTTCTATTTCCAAAAATTAACTCAAAGAATATCAGAATATCGATTTTACAACAGCCGCTAATTAACCAGTTAACTCTACAATCTCGTTCTGAACGTGGTAGAGCCCGTGAATCTGCACGGACCCGGGTCTCACCAATGAGTTCGTACCACACCAAGCTTAGTTGAATATTTATTTACTAGAAAGCTAAAATGATAAAAGATACACATAGGCAAAACACATTATAGGCTATTGATTAGAACCTAGTATTACGGGCCAACACACTGTGGCGCGTGTTACCCAAAATGGGGATTTGAAAGAGAGAGGAAAACGAAGTACACGAGAGAAATATACATTTGGGTGAATGTCAGCTATGCTATTCTAACCCTTGCCCCAAACTGCCACTCTTATGGGTCAGAATATAATGATGTAATTACGTGGGGAAGGTCTCCGAGGATTCTCTGCATGGACCGTTCAGGGGACTGTTCAGCTACTCGATGACGCACTTCTCTGGCGCACCTCTCTGATCGTCCTCCCGATGTCAGTGTCCTTTTGCTCTTTTGTGTCCTTTTGCCCTGCTCTGGAAGGGGTCTTCTGAGGACAGACAGCTCTGTAGCTCAGAGCTCACAGCGTTGGAATGAAACAGTGTAGATACCATGATTTGATGGGAGATGGAGGCTAGGTGGTTCAACTTGAATTCACCCGCTTAGACACAGCTACTCATTCGTAACTTGGGTAGAAAAGGATTTCTTTGTCTTCAAACTTGCGTTGCGTTTTGGGTTCGTTGACTTTTTAGACCTTGGCTGCAGCTTGGGTCACGTAGTCTTCTCTGTAAATTCTTTACTGACAGGTTTTATACCCTTGGGTCAGAAGTGGGTGTAACCGCCTTTAGGGCAATTCTCTGGGCGTACCAAGTTCAGAGCAAGGTCTAGGTTTTTCTCAAATCCAATTTTGGACAACTAACATCACATTTCATCTTTACCAAAACATTCCCTTTGATTTGGACATTTTACACACAACGTATAAACATCAAACATATACTAGGAAAACGGTTGATGTTACAATGTTTTCGTAATAACGTCATCTATTAACCTTTAATAACAAAACAAAAATGACATACATTTTCATATTCCATTTATCGTCATGACCACCATTGTGGCTGACGGAAACCATTGTTCCAAAGTTTCTTTATTGCATGTTTAATGTTCTGATTCTGGTTCTCCATAGTAACACGACAAAGGAATTTGTCTGTGGCCTGAGATTTATCAGGGGCGTGAGGGGTCATAAAACCCCCAGATCTTCAGACCCCTAGATTTCTCCTCCTCTGTTGGGGTTTAGAGATAATCTGTAGGGTTGTGGTCTCCTGTAACCTGACCTGATCAGGACAGTCATGACACTGTGCTCAAGAGATTACATACACCATCGTCTCTGAGATATCCAAGTCTGGAATGTATGCCATTGTGGCGGTTGAGGCCAGGGATGGGCAGTCTGAACAGTTGGCTCTGTGTGTTAGGTATGTGACTGAGGGGACAGTTAAGGAGCATTTACTAGCATGAGCAGAAATCAAGTCATTTGATGCTTAATCGATAGTAAATGAGTTGCAATAGCAACTCCAAAGGAGAGGGATAGCAGTTCTGAAGTGCGTTGCACAGACCTATGATGGTGCAGCTTTCATGAGTGGGTCCAAAGGAGGTGAGCAAGCACTTTTCAGAGTGCTGCATCCGGAGGCAATTAATTTACATTGCTATGCCCATGAGCTTAATTTGGTGTTGTGTCATACTTGCAGGCATATTCCCGAGTTTCAGTTTCTTGGAGAATGTATTTGTTTTTCAGTACATCCCTAGTCAATCACCACAAGTTCAAAGAAGACCAGTCCAAACTTGGAATAGCATCAGCTGAACTTGTACAGTTATCAAACACTAGCTGGGCATGTCAGCTAATTAATGAAGAATTAATGAATATGATGTCAGTTCAGTTGGCGTCTGAGACATGATTACTGATGATAGGATGACAAACTGTATCTTGGAAAATCTACACATTCTAGTTATCAGATTCACATGGAATTGTTGTGCAATTTAAATGTTTAAATATGAAACTATTTGTGAAAAGATTAAATGTAATTTTAAGCTTCTTAATGAGAGAACGGTTTGTCAGAAGAACACCACTCTGCTCACTCAGAGGCCCCGCCCAATTGAACAGACACGGGTTGTAAACTATGAAACGCGCCCTTCTTTCACCACTATATAAACCAGTTGACAAAAATGTAACTTCTGTTCCAAGGACGTGCGGACTGGCACTCCCCACGTTGAAAGGACAAAGACCACCTACGGAACTAAGCCAACATCAGCAAGAACCTAACACAATTGGCAACAAATTTCAATGTGAAGGTGACAACCTACACACCGGAAGGATGAATTTCGACTATACCAGCCAGAATATAGCATGAGCTTAAAGTATGGCAACTTGATATGAACTTAGAACTCTTATTCACTAAAGAAGTGCTACCCCCTCCGCCCGCTAAACGTGGGTTAGGAGAGGACGGACAGGTATCCATTCTACCATGCTCCAGTTCACCACTAGACAGTCTTCAGAGGACCAGAGATCCATGCTGTACCACCCGACCTCCCATCTACGAACAATCTACCGAAGCGCAGCTCAGAGTAAATATTTATCCTCCTTTTTCAAATGGGCGGTTATTTAAGATTCTGTATTTACAATAGCATAGCTTCTCCCTTTGTTACTCAGTCTTCCTGCTCTTTCACTCAAACCCAACCCCCTCTCTTTGTGTAACCAGCCGTCGTATCTGTTCCGTCCGCCAGGGACGTTTTCCTTTGACATAATTTGTAATCAATGTATGATACATTCTGTGTATATGTAATTCTGTGTGATTATTTAGGTATTTAGTAAATAAATAATTAAACCAAATTTTGTATAGCTGATTCAACTTGTTAGCCAGGGTTCATGAAGATAACCAATAATTTGCAACTTTCAGATGAGACTAAATGAAGTGACGATTAAATATTGACTGCTATTGAGGTAAAAGATTACTAGGTCTTTAAGAGTTTATTCGGAAGATTACAGCTCTATAAACATTATTTTGTGGTGCCCCGACTTTCTAGTTAATTATTTACCTGATTAGCTTAATCAGGTAATATTAATTACAGAAAAATGATTTTATAGAATAGCATGTCATATCACTTAATCCGGCATAGCCAAAGACGCAACACCGTGGATTGATGGCAGCATTCACGCAAAACTGAAAGCGCGATCCACAGCTTTTAATTATGGCAAGGCGACCGGAAACATGGTCCACCCACACAGACAGTGTGGTGAAGAAGGCGCAACAGCGCCTCTTCAACCTCGGGAGGCTGAAGAAATTTGGCTTGTCATCTAAAACACTCACAAACTTTTACAGTTGCACAATCGAGAGCATCCTGTCAGGCTGGTACGGCATTTGCACAGCCCTCAACCACAAGGCTCTCCAGAGGGTAGTGCGGTCTGCACAACGCATCACAAGGGCAAACTACCTGCCCTCCAGGACACCTACAGCACCCAATGTCACAGGAAGGCCAAAAAGATCATCCAAGACAACAACCACCCCAGCCACTGCCTGTTCACCCCACTATCATCCAGAAGGCAAGGTCAGTACAGGTGCATCAAAGCTGGGACCGAGAGACTGAAAAACAGCTTCTATCTCAAGGCCATCAGACTGTTAAACAGCCAGCACTAACTTAGAGAGGCTGCTGCCAACATACAGACTCAAATCTCTGGCCACTTAAATAAATGGACTTAAAAGAGATCACTAGTCACTTTAAATAACGCCACTTTAATAAATGTTTACATATCCTACACCATCTTGCCTATGCCGCACGCCATCGCTCATCCATATATTTATTTGTACATATTCTTATTCATCCCTTTACGTGTGTGTGTGTGTGTGTGTGTGTGTGTGTATAAGGTAGTTGTGAATTTGCTAGATTACTTGTTAGATATTACTGCATAGTCAGTACTAGAAGCACAAGCATTTCGCTACACTTGCATTAACATCTGCTAACCATATTTATGTGACCAATAAGATTTGATTTGAGGTTGCCCTCACAATTCCTGTGAGCAGCTGCTCCTGTGAAAGGTGCACTGTGACGGCTGCACTCCTGGTTGTATAAGACAATGGGTCAGAAAAGGCTTGCAAGTCTTGCAGCCATGTCCACAGAGGGTGAATCACTTGGGCCACTAAGCCACAATTGTGTCATTGACTGCTTTGCCACCTTTAAAAATAGGAGGTACACTTTGATGCGTCCACCCACAAAATAAGCATCAAAAGAGAGAAACAGGAGGAGCAGTACTGCAATATTTGTTTGGGATCTTACTTTATCTGATTTTTTTTCCCCTAATTTTTTTTCAGTTCTTTTATTTTAATTTAGTTTTGCCCCATTGTGGATGACACTGTTTAAGATGTTCCATGTGTCTGAATTATTGGGTTACTTTTGAGTAATAAAAGGGTAAAACTTTTTTTTTTTAAATTCTAATGGTATAAAATGACCTGCATGTCTTCTCATTTCTCTCTCTCACTCACTAAAAATAAAATCCCAAAAGTATTTTCGCTACAAAGTACAGCCATTTTTGTGCCTTTTGTTGGTGTTGAATGGATGGGGACAGAGTGGATTTTAATTTCTTTTTTTGGATATTATTGAAGTAAGTCATATTAGATCAGTGTCTAACAGACTGAGACAGGTATGCTTTTAGCCAACCTTGACCAAAAATAACCTTATTTTACACCCACTGTTACTCTAAAAATACATGAGGGACTTTGCAATTAATTGATCACTCTTCATCACTCTAAATACCATTCTGGAGTATATGCAAATTGCCATCATACAAACTGAGGTAGCAGAATTTGTGAAAATTAATGTGTCATTCTCAAAACTTTTGGCCACGACTGTACTTCACCAGCAGACTACTAAAATGAGTGGCTAGTTAGCGTTAGCAGGCGTACACTAACATGAGTGAAGCAACATACTTTAATATTGTTAGCTGTCAAGCTTGGGATTAGCAGTAATGCAAATCAAATCAAATCAAATCAATGCAGTCATTTATACCACGATCTCCGTTGTTATTGACTGGAAACCTCGCAGGAAATTGGCGGAAATGGGAACAAAGACTGAATGTACTACAAGAGAGTATGGCTTTCACTTTAGCAGTGATAAATTCATGAACTTCTTTGAGGAAAAGATCATGATTATTAGAAAGCACATTACGGACTCTTTAAATCTGCGTATTCTTCCAAAGCTCAGTTGTCCTGAGTCTGCACAACTCTGCCAGGACCTAGGATCAAGAGAGACGCTCAAGTGTTTTAGTACTATATCTCTTGACACAATGATGAAAATAATCATGGCATCTAAACCTTCAAGCTGCATACTGGACCCTATTCCAACTAAACTACTGAAAGAGCTGCTTCCTGTGCTTGGCCCTCCTATGTTGAACATAATAAATGGCTCTCTATCCACCGGATGTGTACCAAACTCACTAAAAGTGGCAGTAATAAAGCCTCTCTTGAAAAAGCCAGACCTTGACCCAGAAAATATAAAAAACTATCGGCCGATATCGAATCTTCCATTCCTCTCAAAAATTTTAGAAAAGGCTGTTGCGCAGCAACTCACTGCCTTCCTGAAGACAAACAATGTATACAAAATGCTTCCGTCTGGTTTTAGACCCCATCATAGCACTGAGACTGCACTTGTGAATGTGGTAAATTACCTTTTAATGGCATCAGACCGAGGCTCTGCATCTGTCCTCGTGCTCCTAGACCTTAGTGCTGCTTTTGATACCATCGATCACCACATTCTTTTGGAGAGATTGGAAACCCAAGTTGGTCTACACGGACAAGTTCTGGCCTGGTTTAGATCTTATCTGTCGGAAAGATATCAGTTTGTCTCTGTGAATGGTTTGTCCTCTGACAAATTTAGGTGTTCCTCAAGGTTCCGTTTTCGGACCACTATTGTTTTCACTATATATTTTACCTCTTGGGGATGTCATTCGAAAACATAATGTTAACTTTCACTGCTATGCGGATGACACACAGCTGTAAATTTCAATGAAACATGGTGAAGCCCCAAAATTGCCCTCGCTAGAAGCATGTGTTTCAGACATAAGGAAGTGGATGGCTGCAAACTTTCTACTTTTAAACTCTGACAAAACAGAGATGCTTGTTCTAGGTCCCAAGAAACAAAGAGATCTTCTGTTGAATCTGACAATTAATCTTAATGGTTGTACAGTCGTCTCAAATAAAACTGAAGGACCTCGGCGTTACTCTGGACCCTGATCTCTCTTTTGAAGAGCATATCAAGACCATTTCAAGGACAGCTTTTTTCCAACTATGTAACATTGCAAAAATCAGAAACTTTGTCTAAAAATTATGCAGAAAAATTAATCCATGCTTTTGTCACTTCTAGGTTAGACTACTGCAATGCTCTACTTTCCGGCTACCCGGATAAAGCACTAAATAAACTTCAGTTAGTGCTAAATCCAGCTGCTAGAACCAAAAAATTTGATCATATTACTCCAGTGCTAGCCTCCCTACACTGGCTTCCTGTCAAGGCAAGGGCTGATTTCAAGGTTTTACTGCTCACCTACAAAGCATTACATGAGCTTGCTCCTACCTATCTCTCTGATTTGGTCCTGCCGTACATACCTACACGTACGCTACGGTCACAAGATGCAGGCATCCTTATTGTCCCTAGAATTTCTAAGCAAACAGCTGGAGGCAGGGCTTTCTCCTATAGAGCTCCATTTTTATGGCACGGTCTGCCTACCCATGTCAGAGACGCAAACTCGGTCTCAACCTTTAAGTCTTTACTGAAGTGGGTCATATGATTGAGTGTAGTCTGGCCCAGGAGTGGGAGGGTGAACGAAAAGGCTCTGGAGCAACGAACCGCCCTTGCTGTCTCTGCCTGGCCGGTTCCCCTCTTTCCACTGGGATTCTCTGCCTCTAACCCTATTACAGGGGCTGAGTCACTGGCTTACTGGGGATCTCTCATACCGTCCCTCGGAGGGGTGCGTCACCTGAGTGGTTTGAGTCACTGATGTGGTCATCCTGTCTGGGTTGTCCCCCCCCCTTGGGTTGTGCCGTGGCAGAGATCTTTGTGGGCTATACTCAGCCTTGTCTCAGGATGGTAAGTTGGTGGTTGAAGATATCCCTCTAGTGGTGTGGGGGCTGTGCTTTGGCAAAGTGGGTGGGGTTATATCCTTCCTGTTTGGCCCTGTCCGGGGGTGTCCTCGGATGGGGCCACAGTGTAACCCCTCCTGTCTCAGCCTCCAGTATTTATGCTGCAGTAGTTTGTGTCGGGGGGCTTGGGTCAGTTTGTTATATCTGGAGTACTTCTCCTGTCCTATTTGGTGTCCTGTGTGAATTTAAGTGTGCTCTCTCTGATTCTCTTTTTCTTTCTCTCTTTCAGAGGACCTGAGCCCTAGGACCATGCCTCAGGAATACCTGACATGATGACTCCTTGCTGTCCCCAGTCCACCTGGCCGTGCTGCTGCTCCAGTTTCAACTGTTCTGCCTTATTATTATTGGACCATGCTGGTCATTTATGAACATTTGAACATCTTGGCCATGTTCTGTTATAATCTCCACCCGGCACAGCCAGAAGAGGACTGGCCACCCCACATAGCCTGGTTCCTCTCTAGGTTTCTTCCTAGGTTTTGGCCTTTCTAGGGAGTTTTTCCTAGCCACCGTGCTTCTACACCGGCATTGCTTGCTGTTTGGGGTGTTAGGCTGGGTTTCTGTACAGCACTTTGATATATCAGCTGATGTAAGAAGGGCTATATAAATACATTTGATTCACAGTTTTTTAATCCAACATCCTCCCTTTTTCAGAGATAAATGTCACATTCAGGCCGGTAAGGAATAGAATATTTATGTAAAGGGTATTCGCATTTAGCAGTAAAATCACTTGAAAGAGACATCCAGAGTGCAAATTACACCGTGACATTCGGGGGTCTCCTATGTGTGCACAAACTTAAGTGTGTGTGAACAAAAATTATTCATGGTGTTTATAGTAAAGACATGTCATTTAACAGTAAAAATGTATTACCTTTTAATGTGCCATGAACACATCTAATTGATTGTCAAACAATTACTTCAAGAAGTAGGTCATCTGCACACGTTCATCTCCTCCAAAATGAGTCCAGCATCCCAACAGTGCACCTGCCATTTGAATGGAAAGGGGCATTCGTTACAAAAAGTCTTACTGTCAGTGTAAGTTTTGGAAAAAATTATCAATATATTTAGAGGCCACCCAACCTGATCTCATAGTTTCGCTTCGTAACTTGCCGTAATTGTATGAACATCAATTTTTTTACCCATTAATTCTGCATGGTTACAGGGTTAATTCCACGTGGTTGCAGGGTTAAAACTGAAACAACTTAAAGGATTAAGTTAAGGTATTCATTTCGAGTGGTTAAGGTTAGGGCTGTGATTTGGGGAAGGCTTAAAATAAAATACTTAAAAACAATGTGCTGTTTCCATTGAGTATCATCGAGTCCTCTCCCTGCTTGCTAAAGAACTGTGAGCTGCAATGGTCTAAGTAGTGTGCTCTGGCTCTGAGCCTTGTGAGATTGAGCCCAGTGTCGTACCATATGTCGGCATCCTCAGGACCTTTTCAAACGTCCGATATCGAAATCTTTATCTTTGAAAGACAGGGTCCTGAAAAGGGGATGTTTTTTGATCTGCAGAGAAGAATGGGAGAAACTCTCC